>NW_026046032.1:0-132907 GCF_023898315.1 Schistocerca nitens
AGTTCGCAACACGCAACGCACTCTCCACCTACCTTCTTTCTCTCGTCCCTTCTCTTTACAAACAAAACAAACACACAAACCAACCACGGCTAACACACTTTTTCGCGACACCTTTGACTGCGTTATCTCGACCGTGACGGCAGCTATCGACCATCCATTCCCCACTACACACACACACACACACACACACACACACACACACACACACACATCATTCGCTACACCGCACACGAAACGGCAAGGGCAAGGCACTCTCTCATAGATTCTTCCTCCGAGCCATATCGGGCGAACGTTGCATCCGGGAAGGCAATGCAATTCAGCCGTCACCACGGCCGACACTTGCAGCCGCGCCGTAAACGCATGTCAGTGCGGCTGCAATGCACGGGAACGTTCCGTTGCTCTAGACAGCGCCTCTCCGTTTTTCCCCTGTCTCGTTTTCCGGTGATTGCTTCTCCTTCTTCTTTTTCTTCGTTTCGTTTCGTTTTATTATTTTCGTTCCCCTCCTCCACCATTGTTTCCGTCCCCACAGTTTTTTTTTTTGGCTCATTCCACACGTTCTGCCCAGACAAGACATGACATCCGACCGATCACAGTCAGCCTTTCGTCACCGTTCGCAGCGCCGACGGTGCCACAGTGAGACGGGTGTTCAGACCGACACGTTGCCATGATGCCCATAGACAGCTACTCAGGGCCGCCGGATCGGATCACATCACATCACCGACAAACCGGCCATTTCACCGGGGGACACAGACAACCGCGTGTACGCCCATAACAACAAACAACGGCCGTCGTCGTCTACCGTCACTGAACCGAACACACGTGCACCTTGAATGACGACACCGGCGTGCGTGCGCACAACAATCAATCATTCAAATCAACTGCAGAAACGGCTATCAAAATCAAGGGCCAAATAAATGGGTACACCACCGTGCGTGTCGCCTACCCCACCCGCCCGTACAATTCTTGCGTCTTCTTAATGACTAGTAAAGACACGTCCATTTTTTTTTTTTAAAACGTCACCAACACACCTCCACGCCGTACAGCAAAGGGAATAGTAAGACGGCAACACAACATTTCACCCTCGCCATCATGTATGTATGATGTGACAACAAACAAACCCGCCGACGGCCCTAACGGTGACATCCAACAGTCGCGAGGGGTTTCAATTGCAGTCACGTGACTAACCGGGCAGACAGAGACAAAGAAAGGAAAGGAATCAGCGACACAGACAACACCTCCTGTCTATGGTGTCGACAAACAAACAACCAACCAACCAACCAACCACGCCAAGACTCGCGAGCACGCATAACCACCACCACCAGCTGCTTCGCAACCAACCAAACCGGGTAGCTATGCGCCGCCTCACACAAACAACAATTCCGCTCTTCCCGCAAAGGCAATTTGGTGGCCCTGAAAAGGGCCGTTTTGCCGCTCTCGCAACGGAGGGGAGCTCCCTAGAGCCTTAACCCCCTCACTTGGAGCTCGTGTACTTGGTCACCGCCTTCGTGCCCTCGCTCACGGCGTGCTTGGCCAGCTCGCCAGGCAGCAAGAGCCGCACAGCCGTCTGGATCTCGCGGGACGTGATGGTCGAGCGCTTGTTGTAGTGCGCCAGGCGAGACGCCTCGGCCGCAATGCGCTCGAAAATGTCGTTCACGAAGCTGTTCATGATGCTCATCGCCTTCGACGAGATGCCCGTGTCGGGGTGCACCTGCTTCAGCACCTTGTAGATGTAGATGGCATAGCTCTCCTTCCTCTTGCGCTTCTTCTTCTTGTCGCCCTTCGAAATGTTCTTCTGCGCCTTGCCAGCCTTCTTGGCGGCCTTCCCGCTAGTCTTGGGCGGCATCTCGAACGTACAACAGCAAGCAGCAAGCGCTCCGCTCTAGTCAGCGTCTCCCCACACAGTGGCACCCGCCGCTACCGCAACACCCCACCTTTACCAGCTCGCCCTGTTGCGGCCGCCGACCAATGGGGCGCGCGCGCAACCGGCCGCCGCACCCGAGCCCATAAAGGGACCCCCACCCTAGTCCCGCCGCCACGCACTCCGCTGCTCGACTCGCTGCGGCTCGCACCGTTACGTTACGTGTTTCAACTAGCCAAACGCCATGTCCGGACGCGGAAAGGGAGGCAAAGTCAAGGGCAAGTCAAAGTCCCGCTCAAGCAGGGCTGGGCTCCAGTTCCCGGTCGGCAGAATCCACCGCCTCCTGCGCAAGGGAAACTACGCCGAGCGCGTCGGCGCCGGGGCGCCCGTCTACCTCGCCGCCGTCATGGAGTACCTCGCGGCTGAGGTGCTCGAGCTGGCCGGAAACGCGGCCCGCGACAACAAGAAGACGCGCATCATCCCGCGCCACCTGCAGCTCGCCATCCGCAACGACGAGGAGCTCAACAAGCTCTTGTCGGGCGTCACCATCGCACAGGGTGGTGTCCTGCCCAACATCCAGGCCGTCCTGCTGCCAAAGAAGACCGAGAAGAAGGCCTAAACAGAGAGCGCGGCGCTGCGCTTGCGTGCTCCCTGCACGCAAACGCGCCTGCCTTTGCCTTGCCGGCTCGGCTCACAACAATCGGCCCTTTTCAGGGCCACCACACAAACCTACGTCCAAAGCAAAGTTTCCGTCGTCCGTGCTCGCCGCACTTTACACAACACGTCCACATACATACATTGCACAGCCAGCGCCGGCGCACGTCCGCCATCTTGTCCACAGCCCGTGTGGCCGAACGCGCACACATTTTGTCGTTTCTCTCTTTTTGTCTTTTTTGTTTCTGCACCCCTCCGCGCACGCACAGAGTCGCGTTCCAAACGACAACGACATCAATACACCGATAATGTGATGATCATTGTTAGCATTATAATGTTTCAATTAAAGGGGCGCGCGTGGCACAGACAAAAAAAAAAAAAAACCAAACAGCTGATCCGATCGATCGATCGATCGATCGATCGATCCGGCCCGCCCGCCTATGCCCACGCCACAAACAAACAACAAACCACGCACACACTGGACTCAGCCGCGCCCATCGCGTCAAACTCAAAAACTAACGCACGCGCAGCAGCAGCAGCAGCAACAACAACAACACGCACAGGCAACACAGACTCTTTCGCACTTTTCAATCTCCGAACAGTGTGGTGGCCCTGAAAAGGGCCGTTTTCGTCTCTCCCACCAAGCACGGGCACGGCACGGCCGCGGGAAGGCCACAACGCAGCACAGCACACCGGCTGGCTGGCTGGCTGGCTGCCTGCCTAACCGCCGAAACCGTACAGGGTGCGCCCCTGCCTCTTCAGGGCGTACACCACGTCCATGGCCGTCACAGTCTTGCGCTTGGCGTGCTCAGTGTACGTCACCGCGTCGCGGATCACGTTCTCCAGGAACACCTTCAGCACTCCGCGGCTCTCCTCGTAGATCAGACCAGAGATGCGCTTCACGCCGCCCCTGCGAGCCAGGCGGCGGATGGCGGGCTTCGTGATGCCCTGGATGTTGTCGCGCAACACCTTGCGGTGCCGCTTGGCGCCACCCTTGCCCAGCCCCTTTCCTCCCTTGCCGCGGCCTGTCATTCTTCTTCCTTCCTCCTCCTCAAAGCAAGCAAGCGAAAAAACACAAGCGCCAGCTCCTCACCCGGCGCTAGCGAGTCGGCTACGGTGCGAGCTCTCTGCCGCCGCCCCCCTATATAGACTCTGGCCCGCCCTCCCCCCACCACGCGCACCGAGGGCATATAAGCGCGGCGCGGGGCCGCGCGGGCCCGTTGTCAAGGCAGCACCGGACGCTTCGTGTACCGCACGCACCTCCACGCCGCTCTTCCGCTATGGCCCGCACAAAGCAAACGGCCCGCAAGTCCACCGGCGGAAAGGCGCCGCGCAAACAGCTCGCCACCAAGGCGGCGAGGAAGAGCGCGCCCGCCACCGGCGGCGTCAAGAAGCCCCACCGCTACAGGCCGGGCACCGTCGCCCTGCGGGAAATCAGGCGCTACCAGAAGAGCACAGAGCTGCTCATCCGCAAGCTGCCGTTCCAGCGCCTAGTGCGCGAGATCGCCCAGGACTTCAAGACCGACCTGCGCTTCCAGAGCTCCGCAGTCATGGCCCTGCAGGAGGCCAGCGAGGCCTACCTCGTCGGCCTCTTCGAAGACACCAACCTGTGCGCAATCCACGCCAAGCGCGTCACCATCATGCCCAAGGACATCCAGCTCGCGCGCCGCATCCGCGGCGAGCGCGCCTAGAAACCGCGCCGCGCACGCGCGCCCGCCCAACAAAAACGGCCCTTTTCAGGGCCACTAACATCTCTCCGTCGCGAGCAAAACTTTTGTCGGTCTTGCCGCCCCGCAAAACAACAACAACCAATTCCCCTCCCGTCCACAGCCGCTCTCGCCAACAATCGACGTCACTCCCATCCCTCACAATACACACACACAACAGCCGGACGACGTCACCACACACCACGGGTGGCTGGCCGCCGCCGTCTCCGAGGCGCGCGCACGCTACGCTACACTACAACGTCAACGCCACCGCGCCTTCCCAATTCCCGCCGGCCACTTCCACGTCTCACGTCCCCCCGCCGCTTTGAGAGAGAGAGACACAACACACACACACAAAAGACACGACATCCGCAAAGCAAGCAAACACACAAACAAACTAGAGTCTCCAGAAACATACATGAGCAACCAAACGTCGGCCGCCGCAAAAAAAACAACTACAACAAAAACAAATAAAATAAAATAAAAAGACCAACAAACGGCCACAACCGCTCCGCTACCGCGCGCCGCCGCCTACCGCCACCGGCACCACAATCCAACCACCACGGCACGCAAACAGTACCCACAAGGGTCTCACACACAACCAACCACACCGGCGCATGCACGACAATCAACGCCTTCCCGACGTCCTTTGATGGCCCTGAGAAGGGCCGTTTTGGGCCGCGCGACAGCCGCAGCCGTGCCATCGCGCGCCACTAAGACGACGCGGGGGAGGGCGGTGGGGGACGACGGCGTCAAGCGCCAACCCCTCTCCCTTGCCTTTCTTTAACTTTACTACTTTACTTCTTCTTCTTGGGCGACGCCTTCGCCTTAGACGGCGTCGTCGCCTTCTTCGGGCGCGGCGCCTTCGGCTTCTTCGTCGGAACCTTGGCGGCCTTCTTCGCCTTCGACGGCGACTTGGCCTTGGCCGGCTTGGCCGCAGCCGCCTTCTTCGCACCCGCGGGAGCCGCCGACGCCGCAGACGCCTTCTTGGCGGCGCCCGCCTTCCGACCGGTCGCCGCCTTCACGCCACCAGCCTTCTTTGCGCCGGCCGCGCGGCCGCCCTTCTTCTCCTTGCTGGCCGGAGCGGCGCGCTTCTTCTTCGCACCGCCGGCACGAGCCTTGCCGCCCTCGGCCGCCCCGCCGCCGGCGCCGGCAAGCTTGAAAGAGCCGGACGCGCCCTTCCCCTTCGTCTGCACCAGCTCGCCAGCCACGACGGCCGACTTGAGGTACTTCTTGATAAAGGGCGCCAGCTTCTCCGCGTCCAGCTTGTAGTGCGCGGCAATGTACTTCTTGATCGCCTGCAGCGACGAGCCGCCGCGCTCCTTCAGACTCTTGATGGCGGCCGTCACCATCTCAGAGGTGCGCGGGTGCGCAGGCTTGGCGCGCGGCTTCTTCGCAGACGCCGCAGACTTGGCCTTCTTCGTCGTGCCGGTGGCGGCGGGTGCCGCAGCAGTCTCGTTCGTAGCCGCCTGATCTGCCATTATTTCGACGGACGACGCGCGTACACACAACAACAGAACAGCGAGAGAGAGCGGCAAGGCGGCAAGCACGGCAGAGAATAGCCGCCGCGCCGCCAGGCCCAGCCAGTGTCGCGGGCGGGCGCGGACGGCCGAGAGAGCGGCCGCCACTCTGCGCGCCGCCGCGCCGCGCCTCCCGCGCTTGCTACCGCCCAACGTCCGACAGCCTGTGCGGACCAGCCCCAAACCTGCGCCGCAACCACCCGCGCCATTCAAACCACCGAGGATGGGGCTACACACGGCCACACCACAGTCGCCAACCAGTCGCCACGGCAGCGCCGCAAACCACGGCCAAACTGCAGCTACCGCGCGCCACAGCCTGGCTCGGCCCGCCGAGAATCGCCGCCCCCGCCCAAATGCCGCCCCCACAGCCCCAGCCGACGACCCGCCACAATGGCCAAACCTTCGGCAAAACTGGCGCACCGTCGCCGCGCCAGCCCGGCCAGCGCGGCCGCCGCCACAGCCACACAAGCGGAGGCGTGCGGCGATGACGGCCGTGCAAACGCACCTCCGCCGCCCCATCGCCCTCCCACCGTTTCCCGATCGGCCCGCGGCCGTCGGGCCACCTCGCCCGCCAACATTCGCGCCCGTTTCCCACAAAATTGCCCGCCGCAAAACAAAAACGAGCGCCGCCTGCGCAACATGGGCACCGGCCAACCGAGGCGCCGCCGCCCCTCGCCGCTTTAAGCGAGGGTGGCTAACCGCCATCCGCAACTACAGACGCACCGAATCTGCCTTCAAAAGCACACACCGACAGCCGACCTCTAACATTTAGACTCCGCAAGCCACCCAACGGTGTGTGGCGGAGGGCACTTCACGTGCCAATGTCATTTACCTCCCTTTGCTGTTCCAGTCGCGTATGGTTCGCGGGACGAACCGACAGTCTGCAAAAAAAACGCCTCCGTGCGCGCTCGAATCTCTCTAACCACATCCATTCGTGATCTCCTCGGGAGGTATACGCAATATATTCGATACCCCATCCAGAAACGCAATATCTCGAAACCTGGCGAGCAAGCTACACCGCGATGCAGAGCGCCTCTATTGCAGAGTCTGCCGCTTGGGTTTGTTAAACATCTCCGTAACGCTATCACGGTTACCAAATGACCCTGCGACGAAACGTTGGATCGTCTCCGTCGCCTCCGTCAACGCGACCTGGTACGGATCCCACACTGATGGGCAACACGCACGTATAGGTCGAACGAACGGGTGTTTTGTAAGCCACCTCCTCCTTTGTTGATGGACGACATTTGCTACGCATTCTCCCAATAAATCGCAACCTGGTACCCGCCTTACCAACAATTACTTTTGTTTGTTTTTTTTTTTTGTTTTTTTTTTTTAATATGATGATCATCCCACTCCCAATCACTCCGCACGCATACTCCCAGATATTTTACAGACGTAACTGCTACCAGTGTTTGTCCCGCTATCATATAATCAATCATACAATAAAGGGTCCGTCTTTCTATATTATTCGCAATACATGTTAAGGGACAGTTGCCACTCCCTGCACCACGTGCCTATCCGCTGCAGATCGTCCTGCATTTTTCGCTGCAACTTCTCTGTATACTACAGCATCATCCGCGAAAAGACGCATGCAACGTCCGACACTATCTACTAGGTCATTTATATACATTGTGTGTGAAGAGCAATGGGTCCCATAACACTCCCCTGTGGCACGCCAGAGGTTACTTTAACGTCTGTAGACGTCTCTCCATTGATAACACAACATGCTGTGTTCTGTTTGCTACAATCTCTTCAGTCCAGCCACACACACTTGGTCCGACATTCTGCAGACACTTACTTTGTTTATCAGGCGACAGTGCGGAACTGTATCGAACGCCCTCCTTCCGGATGTCAACCAAAATGGCATCTACCTGGGAGCCTGTATCTAATATTTTCTGGGTCCCATGAACAAATAAAGCGCGTTGGGTCTCACACGATCGCTGTTTCCGGAATCCATGTTGATTCCTACATAGTAGACACTGGGTTTCCAAAAAACGACATGCTACTACTCGAGCATAAAACATGTTCTCACATTCTACAACCGATCGACGTCACAGATATAGGGCCTATAGTTTTGCGCATCTGCTCGACGACCCTTCTTCAAGCCCGGGACTGCCTGTGCTCTTTTCCAATCATTTGGAACCCTCCGTTCCTCTAGAGACTTGCGGTACACGGCTGTTAGGAGGTTCTGTCGCGTACTCTGTGTAGGTAGAATCGAATTGGTATCCCGTCAGGTCCAGTGGACTTTCCTCTGTTGAGTGATTCCAGTTGCTTTTCTATTCCTCCTTGGACACTTATTTCGATGTCAGCCATTTTTTCGTTTGTGCGAGAAGGAACTGCAGTGCGGTCGTCCTCCGTGAAACAGCTTTGGAAACAGGTGTTTAGTATTTCACAGCTTTACGCGTGTCATCCTCTGTTTCAATGCCATCATCATCCCGGAGTGTCTGGATATGCCGTTTCGAGCCGCTTACTACTGATTCAACGTACGACCACAACGTCCTAGGATTTGATTTGATTTCCTGTCACGTCGGTACATGGAATTTTACTTTCGCATTCACCGGACGCTTCACGCATAGCCCTCCTTACGCTAACTTTGGACATCGTTTAGCGTCTGTTTGTCTGAGAGGTTTTGGCTGCGTTTCAACTTTGAGTGAAGCTCTCCTTGCTTTCGCTATAGTTTCCTAAACTTTGGTTGTTGTACCGCGGTGGGTTTTTCCCATCCCTCACAGTTTTACTCGGCACGTACCTGTCTAAGACGCGTTTTACGATTGCCTTGCACTTTCTCCATAAACACTCAACATTGTCAGTGTCGGAGCAGACATTTGCGTTTTCATCTGTCTGCTAGTCTCAAATCTGCCTTCTATTACTCTTGCTAAACAGATAAACCTTCCTCCCTTTTTTGTGTATATTCCTATTAACGTCCATATTCAGCGATGCTGCAACGGCCTCTTGATCACTGGGTCCCTGTTCTGCACATACAGAGTCGACAAGTTCGGGGTCTGTTTGTCATCGGTAGGTCCACGATGTTATCTCCACGAGTCGGTTCTCTCTCTGTTTAATTGCTCGCGGTAATTTTCGTTCGGATGGTGCACTCGGTATACTGTCACTCGATGCTCTGTCCCTACCACCCGTCCTGAACATCTGGCACATTGAAATCTCCACCTAAGACTGTAACACGCTGAGGAAAGGAAAATGTATGTCCACATTTTCTCTCACTTGTTCGGCCACTAATGCTGCTGAGTCGCGAGGTCGGTAAAAGGAGCCAATTATCAACCTAGCTCGGCTGTTGAGTGTACCCTCCACCCACAATAGTTCACAGGAACCGTCCACCACTTCTACTTCACTACACAGGATAAACTACTACTAACAGCGACGAACCACTCCACCACCGGTTGCATGCACGCTATCCTTTCTAAAGCACCGTCTGTACCTATAACGATTGCAGCTTCGGCGCTTTCTATCAGCGCTTGACGTTCCGGTACTTTACCAACGCAGAGCTTCGACAGTTGACAATTACAATACCGATTGCCGCTTGGGTCCCCGCATGTCCTGACCTTGCCCCGCGCCCGTTGCCCTTTCCGTACTTGCCCAAGGGCCATCCAACCTAAACAGAACCGCCCAGCCCACGCCACACAACCCCTGCTACCCGTGTAGCCGCTTGTTGCGTATAGTGGACTCCACCTAAGACTATATAACATAACATGCCCTAAGGCATTCGCGGTGTACACCACCCTAAGGTGAGGTTAGGTTAGGTTAGGTGGACGTGGGTTAGGTTAAGGGTTACAGTTAGGTTAAGCGTCAAAGTTAGGTTAAGCGTTCGGACGTGAGGCGTCAGGTGGCCGCACCTACCTTTACGGCCGGACATCTTAGGTTAGAGGTTAGGTTAGGTTAAGGCGCCGAGAGGTCCGCGGTCAGGTTACGTTCACCTTCGGGCGCCACACGTAGGTTTCAAAGGTGTGTCGGTCGGTCGTCGGCAAGCCGCAAAAACTACAGACGACGTCGACCAAACCGCCGCACGACCGAGCAGGAGGCAGATATAAAACACACACACACACAAAAACAAAATTAAACACCACCCACCGGCCAAAGGGCACCAACAACCACAAACCCGAGCACCACGTCGACCAGAGGCAACCCGCCGCTCACGCGACATGGCTGGCAACTAAGGGGCAAACGGCAACGGCGCTTTCCGCACCGGGCCGGATGCACGTACGACAACACCGCTACCCGTACGCAGGCCTCCCATTGCACACAGCCGCTCTGTGTTTGAACATCATCAATGGCGCGCCCGCGGCTCGTCGCGGGCGCAGCCATAACGCCGCCACTTTTGCACCAACACATTCACGCACCGCAAAACAGCTCGCCGACACAGCACAGCCGACAAACAAAAACAACCCGCGAGACGGGGGCGACAACGACAACGATGACAACAACAACAGCAGCAAACAACTCGCACCAAGCGTCCAACAGGTAACAAACGGACAAGCACAGCCTCTGCTAACGGCCACGACGCCAGCGGCACACTGCTCCTTTCCCGCCACACTCGATTTCACAACGCACGCACGCGACCCCGTCAACGACACGACACGACACACGACGGGCTCCCTTCCCGCAACCTACACCTTTCCGCCACTACGCACAGCTCCACCCGACGCGCCCGTCGCAACGACACTACTGCACGCACTATCCACCCGCCTCCTCCTCTCCCCCCCCTTCCCGTACACAACAACACAGCCAAAAACAACACTCACGACCCAAACATACTAACGACATGGCACGTGCATCGGCGCACACCCCAACCAGTCACCGTCGACAACCACACGCAAGGCACGAAACCGGCGTCCTTCCACGTTGCCATCAAAGCTGCACAAACAACCACAGGAGGAACCACCAACAACGGCCCGCCCGCCCGCCCGCCCGCCCCAATATTCTCCCACCCTCACCTCACGCCGCAACCACCAAACGCACATTCCCGCTCGCTACCACACACCTCTCGGCAGCCGCTTCGCAAACACATGACGTGACGTGACATCATCACATCACGGGCTACGCACGCACACCGACCCACTTTCCTGCCCTTCGCCCTCTTCTTTCCGACGCCTGCCTTCGGCCGAGCACACGTACGTGGGTGGCACAACGCCCAACACAGTCACACACAGTCGACAGGCGCACGCCCAGGCACGCAACGACGCAGCGCAGCAAAGGCGCCCGCAACACATACCTCCTCTCTCTTCTCGCCGCCGCCGCCGACCGACCGCCCGCCCGCCAGCCAGCCAGCCAGCCAGCCAGCCAGCCACTCGCAATGTGCACTGCCAACCAGCCACACGTCCACCGCGCCGCCTCCGACCACCCGCCAGGGGGCGCTCACGTCCGCGACAACAGCGCGGCCCGCCGCCGGGCGGGCCCAGCCGAACCCAGCCCAGCCGGCGCGCGCTGCTCTGCACTCGGCGCGCCGCACATCCTGCTGCAGACCGGGCTCGTCTCTCTGTACGCGTCTGCCCGCATCTCGTCTTCCTGCGCATCAACACAACGAGGCCGCGTGAGCAAACCCCCCCGTCACAACGCCACATCACACACTGCCTCGTCTACCGCCGAAATGCACTCACCAGCCATCCGCTTCGTCTTCGTCTTGTTTACTCGTTGTTGTTGCAGCGGCGCACACAGCCCCGGCCGGCCGCATCCGAGGGTGGCCCGCCGCCAGCGTCTCCTCCTTGGGCACAGGTGCGGTGCCGTGCCGTGGCCGCCCATCCATCCAACCGCACTCATTTGCTGGCCGCCTCTGCTGCAGAAGAAGACAAAAAACGAAACGTACAAACATACACGCACCCACAGCGTGGCCACACACGGACGGGACCGACAGGCTCCAAGGCGACCAAAGGATAAAAACAAAATAAAAAAACAAAAAGACGCAAGCAAGCAACAAGCACAGGCTGTCGCCTCGCGCCTCTGTCCTTCCGCCCCCGCCCTTCTCTCCCACCACATGCCCACAAACACCACCGCCTCCCCCTCCCCGCACCTCCACATTCGCCCCCTCCATTTGTTCCTTTCTCGCTCTTCCCTTCTGTGTGTCTGCGTGCGTGCGCGGGCGGCGCCTCTCAACATCCGCCGGCCGTCCGTCCCGTTTTCGCCGTACCACACACGCCACCGCCTCCTCCCCGTCCACCACCGCCGCCCCTGTCCGCCCCGCACAACACCATACACCGCTGCTTGTCCTGGCCGTTGCCACCAAAGGCGCCAGCCGCAAACCGCGCCAACGCCGCAGCGCGCGTGCGTCCTTCCTTCTTGCTTCCTTCTCCGTGCCGACGCGGCCTCTATTCCCGCACCCATTCGGCCGACGACACAGCCGTTGGGCTCCGCACTGCGCGTACCGGCGTTACGCACGCACACCCACCCCCCTCGCGAACGCACGACTCATTGTCTTTGTTGTTTCTCCTCTTTCTTAACGTCTTTGTTTGTTTTGTTTTTTGTTTTTTGTTTTTTTTTTCGTTTTTCCCCACCGCCACATGTGACACAATGCCTCCCTCCACCTTTCGTTCGTGGTTGCTTGCTTTGTTTCTCTTTCTCATTGGTACACGTCCGACGCGCTCCATTTCCACCACACCACGGCCATCAGCCTCCTCAACGGGCAGGCGCAGTGTGCCATTCTCCGGCGCACAAGCACACCGCGCGGTACTGGCGCGGCTCGCTCTCCTCGCCCCCACGCCACGCCACGCCACGCCACCGGTGCGCAGCAGCACATGTGATGTCTCGCAACACGACACGCGGTGCGCACACCCCGACCACGCGGCTCTAAAGGCATGGCACCGGCGACATGCGCCGCCCCAGCCACGCATCCGTCGTCTCACGTTGTTCACTGCCAGCCGCGTCGGAGGCTACAACCGCAACCACCACAACAACGGTCCCCCTCCCGGCAACACATTTGTTGCACAAACAAACACAACCGCCGAGCGCAGCGCGAACCACCCACACGCGCCCTCCGCGTCTCCTTTCTCCTTTCGCCCCCTCCCATCTCCCGAATATGCCAGCAGCGCAGCGTTACGCGTGCCCCTCACCCGTCCACACTACCGCGAAACGAACACGCCTTCCGGGCCACCTGCAAGGGCACGCCCACCACCAAATACTGCCGTATTCACGGACGCAGTTCGCAACACGCAACGCACTCTCCACCTACCTTCTTTCTCTCGTCCCTTCTCTTTACAAACAAAACAAACACACAAACCAACCACGGCTAACACACTTTTTCGCGACACCTTTGACTGCGTTATCTCGACCGTGACGGCAGCTATCGACCATCCATTCCCCACTACACACACACACACACACACACACACACACACACACATCATTCGCTACACCGCACACGAAACGGCAAGGGCAAGGCACTCTCTCATAGATTCTTCCTCCGAGCCATATCGGGCGAACGTTGCATCCGGGAAGGCAATGCAATTCAGCCGTCACCACGGCCGACACTTGCAGCCGCGCCGTAAACGCATGTCAGTGCGGCTGCAATGCACGGGAACGTTCCGTTGCTCTAGACAGCGCCTCTCCGTTTTTCCCCTGTCTCGTTTTCCGGTGATTGCTTCTCCTTCTTCTTTTTCTTCGTTTCGTTTCGTTTTATTATTTTCGTTCCCCTCCTCCACCATTGTTTCCGTCCCCACAGTTTTTTTTTTTGGCTCATTCCACACGTTCTGCCCAGACAAGACATGACATCCGACCGATCACAGTCAGCCTTTCGTCACCGTTCGCAGCGCCGACGGTGCCACAGTGAGACGGGTGTTCAGACCGACACGTTGCCATGATGCCCATAGACAGCTACTCAGGGCCGCCGGATCGGATCACATCACATCACCGACAAACCGGCCATTTCACCGGGGGACACAGACAACCGCGTGTACGCCCATAACAACAAACAACGGCCGTCGTCGTCTACCGTCACTGAACCGAACACACGTGCACCTTGAATGACGACACCGGCGTGCGTGCGCACAACAATCAATCATTCAAATCAACTGCAGAAACGGCTATCAAAATCAAGGGCCAAATAAATGGGTACACCACCGTGCGTGTCGCCTACCCCACCCGCCCGTACAATTCTTGCGTCTTCTTAATGACTAGTAAAGACACGTCCATTTTTTTTTTTTAAAACGTCACCAACACACCTCCACGCCGTACAGCAAAGGGAATAGTAAGACGGCAACACAACATTTCACCCTCGCCATCATGTATGTATGATGTGACAACAAACAAACCCGCCGACGGCCCTAACGGTGACATCCAACAGTCGCGAGGGGTTTCAATTGCAGTCACGTGACTAACCGGGCAGACAGAGACAAAGAAAGGAAAGGAATCAGCGACACAGACAACACCTCCTGTCTATGGTGTCGACAAACAAACAACCAACCAACCAACCAACCACGCCAAGACTCGCGAGCACGCATAACCACCACCACCAGCTGCTTCGCAACCAACCAAACCGGGTAGCTATGCGCCGCCTCACACAAACAACAATTCCGCTCTTCCCGCAAAGGCAATTTGGTGGCCCTGAAAAGGGCCGTTTTGCCGCTCTCGCAACGGAGGGGAGCTCCCTAGAGCCTTAACCCCCTCACTTGGAGCTCGTGTACTTGGTCACCGCCTTCGTGCCCTCGCTCACGGCGTGCTTGGCCAGCTCGCCAGGCAGCAAGAGCCGCACAGCCGTCTGGATCTCGCGGGACGTGATGGTCGAGCGCTTGTTGTAGTGCGCCAGGCGAGACGCCTCGGCCGCAATGCGCTCGAAAATGTCGTTCACGAAGCTGTTCATGATGCTCATCGCCTTCGACGAGATGCCCGTGTCGGGGTGCACCTGCTTCAGCACCTTGTAGATGTAGATGGCATAGCTCTCCTTCCTCTTGCGCTTCTTCTTCTTGTCGCCCTTCGAAATGTTCTTCTGCGCCTTGCCAGCCTTCTTGGCGGCCTTCCCGCTAGTCTTGGGCGGCATCTCGAACGTACAACAGCAAGCAGCAAGCGCTCCGCTCTAGTCAGCGTCTCCCCACACAGTGGCACCCGCCGCTACCGCAACACCCCACCTTTACCAGCTCGCCCTGTTGCGGCCGCCGACCAATGGGGCGCGCGCGCAACCGGCCGCCGCACCCGAGCCCATAAAGGGACCCCCACCCTAGTCCCGCCACTCGCTGAGTAGCAGTCGAGGGTTGAGCATCGCTCCTCTCACTCGCATACTGTCAGCCATAGGCCCCCGCTTGCACGGGAGTACAAACAGGAGTGTTCACCGGCTTTGTTTTTATTAAAACATTGACGGGCACTTGCGTCGAGGTCTTAGCACGGACGGCACAGGGATAAAATTTTGCATGGCGTCGCCTGGCAGAGTTGTCGTGTCTCCTCGTCGTCGTGGTATGCCGAGCTTGGGTGGCGCCTTGGGGTCGCGGCGGTCTCTTTCCGCCGATGACACGAGGCGCGCCTTCTTGTTGCCGCGGGCCGCGCGGCCGGCCGTCTCGAGCACTTCAGCTGCCGCAGAGTCAGTCTCTGCCCCCCCCAAGAATAGGGAAAAAGTAGGCCAGGACCTGGAAGCGGGCCGCGGAACCACAGAGAGGTTTTCCGCCGCCCCCGTTCAGAATTCCGCGTCTGCCATCGTGCTATTAGGGTCAGCTCTGCAACCGGAAAACCCAACGGTGCCAACAAAAGTTGCAACTGACAATAACCTGGCAGCAAGCCCCCTTTCCGCTACCGACATGGCAAAACCACACAAAACGCAGACAGACAAATACATCGTCAGGATTTGCGATCCCGCCCCTCCCTCCCCTCTCCTCAGCCCTCTCCTGCTTGCCAACAGCTGTGGCCTCCTTGCTGATCACATCCGTAACCTGAATGGCAAGCAGAAGTCCAGTCAGCCGGCTAAAATCCTCCCCAAACCCGCAACTGCCACCCAACCCCCTACCCGATCCCAGTTCCTCAAATCCCCCCCACTCAAGTCCACCACATCCAAGCAACGGCGTGTAAGGAAGGACAAGAAGGAGAAGCACTCCAAGGGGAAAAAACACTCCACCACCACCACCCCAACCACTTCCACACCCTCTGAGGAGCCAGCGCCCCCGACAGCACCTGTCGTCGTCCTAGGAGGGGACCAGGAAACATCGGCACTGGAAGGGAACCACGAAACCGGGCAGGATACGGATGGTTTCGTGCTGGCGAAGAAAACGTTTCGCCAGCCGAGGCTCCCGCCGGCCCGGGGACTGGAACCCACCCCGAACAGGTTCCAGGCGGTGGCTGATGAGCCAGACACACCGCAAGAAACAACGCAAACACAAAACCAGGTCACCCACCACCTCCCTCCGATCGTCGCGGAGTTCACTCGGAACTACGAGGAACTCTTCGAAATGCTAAAAGCAGCAATCGGGGGAGGCAATTTCAAAGCAAAACCTGCTGGTGGTGACAAAATAAAAATAACATTACTCACACTCGAGCACTACAACACAACAAAAACACTTCTCAACAGCAAAAACATACCTCACTACACTTTCCCCACAACAAAAACACGAAACAGAAACATAGTCATCAGAGACCTACCGAGACGAGTGGCCCCCCAGGCGATCAAAACGGACCTGACTGCCCAGGGGTACATCGTCAAGGCGGTCCAACAGATGGGAAACATAGGCAGCAAATGGCCCCTGTATCAGGTCACACTGCCAGACGTCCCACAGAACAGAAGGGACATTAAGACGATCCTGGCGGTCCCTGTGACCACTGAACCACTGCGCCGCAAAAACAAGACGGTGCAGTGCTTCAGATGTCAGGGCCTCAACCACATTGCGGCACACTGCTCAATGGCAGTGAGGTGCAGAAAATGCGCCGAGGCCCATGACACACGAACGTGCAACATAAAACACACGGACCCGCAAATAAGGTGCGCGCTGTGTGGCAAAAACCACACAGCGGGCTACCAAGGTTGTGAGGTCCATAAAAGACACACACAGCAGGCAAAGGGCGCAAAGGCCGCCCCCCACACACGAAAAGAAAACACCATGAACCCATCGAGACACACAAGAAACCGAAACATTACAACACACACAGACAAGGCCTGGGGAAAACCAAGGCCGGACACACCGAGGGCGACATATGCGGAAGTGGTTTCTCCTCCGAGGAACCATGAAAGCGTGGCCCAATCACCACAACACCAGACACTATCACAAGAACAACACCGGGAAACACACAGCAACAACGACCAGGTCCACCATGACGGGGGAAGATCTAGGGAACCCCACACACACTCCCCCCCCATGGATCAGTTGTTAGGCGTAATGGTGCAGACCATGAACCTCGTCATGGAAATGATGAAGGAATTCAGGGAAGCCCAGAAGCAGAACACACAGATCCTCGTCGCCCTTCAGGCAACAGTCCAGCAGTCGCTCCCCTCTGCGACTTCCTCAGTAGTATCAAAACCCCATCATGAATAGACGACCGAATATTCAAGGCCTGACAATGTGCGTCTTTAACGCAGACGGCATTGTTAACCAAGAGGTCGAGTTCCGAGAACTCATGAAGGAGTTCTCCATCGACATATGCATGATGGGGGAAACCCACCTAAAGCCGGGAATAAAAGCGACAGTTCCCAACTACGTTACCTACCGTAAAGACAGGCCAACCCAAGGCGGAGGAGTGGCCATATATGTAAAAAGAGGGATCCCCCACCACCAGGTATTCTTACCAGCTACCAACAAAATCGAAGCAGTGGCGGTGGAAGTAACCACTGCCACTGGACCCCTAACAATTGTCGCAGTCTACCGACCCCCACATGACCAGATAGATGAGGGAGACATAGCTGCTCTAGGGCAAATTGAAGGCAAACTCATAATAGGGGGAGACTTCAATGCCAAACATCCTGACTGGAATTCTAGAGTAACCTCCAGAGCAGGCGCCAAACTGCAACAACTAGCGCGCACCCACCACTTCGAAACATGGGGTCCAGTCGAGCCCACACATTTTCCAAAAAATGGAGCCAGGCCCGACGTGTTAGACATAGCTCTCACTAGGAGGATCGCAGGGTTTGTGGCCGCAAGGACAATCAACAGAATGTCCTCCGACCACAACCCAGTGATTCTGGAGGTCGATGTGGGAGAATGGGTAGCACTCCCACGGTACCAGACGTCGTACAAACGTACAGACTGGGAGCGATACCAAGAAACTGTCGCCTCTGATATCGCTCGCGCTCCGCCACCTACTGCGGAAACAGTAGAACAAGCGCTACAAGACCTAACAGGCACCATCTTGCAGGCAGCGGAAGAAGCCACCCCTCCACAAAGGGATGGCCCTCCGCCGCAAATACAGCTCCCGGAACACTTGCTAGCTCAAATTCGACACAAGAACAGAGTGGCAAAAGAGTGGAAGATCACCAGAAACCAGGCCACCAGGAGGCTGCTCAATCGTCTACAGAGAGAACTAAAGGTAGCGCTCAATGAGCACAGAAACCAGCAATGGCAAAACCGCCTCACAGCTCTCAAAGTAGACGACCATACACTATGGCAAGCGACCAAACAGTTTACAAAACGACGCGCTAGGATGCCGCCACTGCATGGCGAGCGTGGACTGGTCTACAGCCATGCTGGAAAGGCCAACGCCCTCGCCGACTCCTTCGAGAAGCAGTTTCAAACGGCAGAACCCCAGGATGAAGAGCATGAAGAGGTAGTTAGTCGTCAACTGGCCGTCTTCCTCAATGCTGAGGAGGACCCAGAGGACGAACCCATACTCTTTGCCCCCGAGGACGTGGCAAGAGTAATCAGGTCCCTACCTACAAAAAAGGCGCCAGGGCACGATAGTGTCACAAACCAGCTAGTCAAAAAACTCCCACCCACAGCGATCACACACCTCGCGAACGTCCTCAACGAGATTACTCGTTCCCGTATTTTCCCAGCTTGCTGGAAACATGCGGAAGTGGTCGCGATACACAAACCAGGGAAAGACCCTCTATTCCCGCAGCACTACAGGCCGATTAGCCTCTTGCCAACTCTCAGCAAGATCTATGAGCGCCTCCTGCTAAGACCCATACAAGAACATATTACCAGAGAGCAAATTCTGCCGGATTTCCAATTCGGATTCCGGCAGAACCACTCTGCCCCACAACAGGTCATGAGAGTGGTTGAAGCAGCCACGGAGGGCTTCAACCACAGAGGCTACTGCGGGATAGTGCTACTAGACGTAGCCAAAGCCTTTGATTCAGTATGGCATAGAGGGCTACTCTACAAGTTGTACACACAAGGGTTTCCTGGGAGTATAGTTCAGCTGATCAAGAGCTATCTCACCAATAGGACTTTCTCCGTCAAAGTAGAAACTGCCACCTCCACCAGAAGGCGTATTCGTGCTGGGGTGCCACAGGGATCGGTCCTGGGGCCCGTATTGTACAGTTTGTACACTGCGGACACTCCAACGGCCCCCCTGGTGCATACTGCGCAGTACGCTGACGATACAGCCTTCTACACGAGAAACGCGAACAAGGACCTGGTCATTCGTAGGCTACAAAGGGTTTTAGATGACACAGAAACCTGGGCCCGTCGCTGGCGCATCACCATCAACTCGGAGAAGACACAGGCAATGCTGATTACCCGCAGGCTCGGAAGGCGCGTACCTCCTCAACGTCCCCCCCTCCACCTTCACCTAAATGGAACCCAACTCCCCTGGCGCAGAACCGCCAAGTACCTTGGTGTAACCCTGGACTCTCGTCTTACGTGGAAACCCCACATAGACGAGGTCCACAGGAAGGTCTGCGCCAGAATGTCCATCCTATACCCTATCCTGAACACAACCAGCTCCCTTCCTTGCCCAGTAGCAGTAAATGTATACCAGGCCCTGATCCGGCCGGTAATGGAGTATGCGTGCCCTGTCTGGGGATACGCGGCAAAGCAGCACCTGGACAAACTCCAGAGGCTGCAGAACCGCGCCCTCAGAAGGGCATTGCACCTACCTCTCGGATTCCCTACGGACGACTTGCACGCCGCAGCCGAAATCCCACTCCTGAGAGAGCGTTTCCAGGATCTGGCAAGGGCCTTCTATGAGGGTTCTTCCAGATCCGGAAATGCACTCATCCACTCCCTAGGTCGGTATGACATGTCCCGCGATAAGCATAAGCGCCCTATGACGATCTTCGACGACTAAGTCGAAGAGAAAAATCCCAATATCCATTCCCAAATCCTGCTCCTACCCAAACCACTACAATTATCTCGCCAAACCTCAGGCAAGTACCAGACTCACACAGAACAAACATCACATTTCATAGACACCAAAAAAATACAGAAATAATCATACACACAAGTACACAGGGGAGTAAAAGCCGAAAGGCTACAAACTCCCCCTCACACTTCTCCAAAGAGGAGAAAGTATTAGATGTAAGCAGCAGTAGTCCCGCCGCCACGCACTCCGCTGCTCGACTCGCTGCGGCTCGCACCGTTACGTTACGTGTTTCAACTAGCCAAACGCCATGTCCGGACGCGGAAAGGGAGGCAAAGTCAAGGGCAAGTCAAAGTCCCGCTCAAGCAGGGCTGGGCTCCAGTTCCCGGTCGGCAGAATCCACCGCCTCCTGCGCAAGGGAAACTACGCCGAGCGCGTCGGCGCCGGGGCGCCCGTCTACCTCGCCGCCGTCATGGAGTACCTCGCGGCTGAGGTGCTCGAGCTGGCCGGAAACGCGGCCCGCGACAACAAGAAGACGCGCATCATCCCGCGCCACCTGCAGCTCGCCATCCGCAACGACGAGGAGCTCAACAAGCTCTTGTCGGGCGTCACCATCGCACAGGGTGGTGTCCTGCCCAACATCCAGGCCGTCCTGCTGCCAAAGAAGACCGAGAAGAAGGCCTAAACAGAGAGCGCGGCGCTGCGCTTGCGTGCTCCCTGCACGCAAACGCGCCTGCCTTTGCCTTGCCGGCTCGGCTCACAACAATCGGCCCTTTTCAGGGCCACCACACAAACCTACGTCCAAAGCAAAGTTTCCGTCGTCCGTGCTCGCCGCACTTTACACAACACGTCCACATACATACATTGCACAGCCAGCGCCGGCGCACGTCCGCCATCTTGTCCACAGCCCGTGTGGCCGAACGCGCACACATTTTGTCGTTTCTCTCTTTTTGTCTTTTTTGTTTCTGCACCCCTCCGCGCACGCACAGAGTCGCGTTCCAAACGACAACGACATCAATACACCGATAATGTGATGATCATTGTTAGCATTATAATGTTTCAATTAAAGGGGCGCGCGTGGCACAGACAAAAAAAAAAAAAACCAAACAGCTGATCCGATCGATCGATCGATCGATCCGGCCCGCCCGCCTATGCCCACGCCACAAACAAACAACAAACCACGCACACACTGGACTCAGCCGCGCCCATCGCGTCAAACTCAAAAACTAACGCACGCGCAGCAGCAGCAGCAGCAACAACAACAACACGCACAGGCAACACAGACTCTTTCGCACTTTTCAATCTCCGAACAGTGTGGTGGCCCTGAAAAGGGCCGTTTTCGTCTCTCCCACCAAGCACGGGCACGGCACGGCCGCGGGAAGGCCACAACGCAGCACAGCACACCGGCTGGCTGGCTGGCTGGCTGCCTGCCTAACCGCCGAAACCGTACAGGGTGCGCCCCTGCCTCTTCAGGGCGTACACCACGTCCATGGCCGTCACAGTCTTGCGCTTGGCGTGCTCAGTGTACGTCACCGCGTCGCGGATCACGTTCTCCAGGAACACCTTCAGCACTCCGCGGGTCTCCTCGTAGATCAGACCAGAGATGCGCTTCACGCCGCCCCTGCGAGCCAGGCGGCGGATGGCGGGCTTCGTGATGCCCTGGATGTTGTCGCGCAACACCTTGCGGTGCCGCTTGGCGCCACCCTTGCCCAGCCCCTTTCCTCCCTTGCCGCGGCCTGTCATTCTTCTTCCTTCCTCCTCCTCAAAGCAAGCAAGCGAAAAAACACAAGCGCCAGCTCCTCACCCGGCGCTAGCGAGTCGGCTACGGTGCGAGCTCTCTGCCGCCGCCCCCCTATATAGACTCTGGCCCGCCCTCCCCCCACCACGCGCACCGAGGGCATATAAGCGCGGCGCGGGGCCGCGCGGGCCCGTTGTCAAGGCAGCACCGGACGCTTCGTGTACCGCACGCACCTCCACGCCGCTCTTCCGCTATGGCCCGCACAAAGCAAACGGCCCGCAAGTCCACCGGCGGAAAGGCGCCGCGCAAACAGCTCGCCACCAAGGCGGCGAGGAAGAGCGCGCCCGCCACCGGCGGCGTCAAGAAGCCCCACCGCTACAGGCCGGGCACCGTCGCCCTGCGGGAAATCAGGCGCTACCAGAAGAGCACAGAGCTGCTCATCCGCAAGCTGCCGTTCCAGCGCCTAGTGCGCGAGATCGCCCAGGACTTCAAGACCGACCTGCGCTTCCAGAGCTCCGCAGTCATGGCCCTGCAGGAGGCCAGCGAGGCCTACCTCGTCGGCCTCTTCGAAGACACCAACCTGTGCGCAATCCACGCCAAGCGCGTCACCATCATGCCCAAGGACATCCAGCTCGCGCGCCGCATCCGCGGCGAGCGCGCCTAGAAACCGCGCCGCGCACGCGCGCCCGCCCAACAAAAACGGCCCTTTTCAGGGCCACTAACATCTCTCCGTCGCGAGCAAAACTTTTGTCGGTCTTGCCGCCCCGCAAAACAACAACAACCAATTCCCCTCCCGTCCACAGCCGCTCTCGCCAACAATCGACGTCACTCCCATCCCTCACAATACACACACACAACAGCCGGACGACGTCACCACACACCACGGGTGGCTGGCCGCCGCCGTCTCCGAGGCGCGCGCACGCTACGCTACACTACAACGTCAACGCCACCGCGCCTTCCCAATTCCCGCCGGCCACTTCCACGTCTCACGTCCCCCCGCCGCTTTGAGAGAGAGAGACACAACACACACACACAAAAGACACGACATCCGCAAAGCAAGCAAACACACAAACAAACTAGAGTCTCCAGAAACATACATGAGCAACCAAACGTCGGCCGCCGCAAAAAAAACAACTACAACAAAAACAAATAAAATAAAATAAAAAGACCAACAAACGGCCACAACCGCTCCGCTACCGCGCGCCGCCGCCTACCGCCACCGGCACCACAATCCAACCACCACGGCACGCAAACAGTACCCACAAGGGTCTCACACACAACCAACCACACCGGCGCATGCACGACAATCAACGCCTTCCCGACGTCCTTTGATGGCCCTGAGAAGGGCCGTTTTGGGCCGCGCGACAGCCGCAGCCGTGCCATCGCGCGCCACTAAGACGACGCGGGGGAGGGCGGTGGGGGACGACGGCGTCAAGCGCCAACCCCTCTCCCTTGCCTTTCTTTAACTTTACTACTTTACTTCTTCTTCTTGGGCGACGCCTTCGCCTTAGACGGCGTCGTCGCCTTCTTCGGGCGCGGCGCCTTCGGCTTCTTCGTCGGAACCTTGGCGGCCTTCTTCGCCTTCGACGGCGACTTGGCCTTGGCCGGCTTGGCCGCAGCCGCCTTCTTCGCACCCGCGGGAGCCGCCGACGCCGCAGACGCCTTCTTGGCGGCGCCCGCCTTCCGACCGGTCGCCGCCTTCACGCCACCAGCCTTCTTTGCGCCGGCCGCGCGGCCGCCCTTCTTCTCCTTGCTGGCCGGAGCGGCGCGCTTCTTCTTCGCACCGCCGGCACGAGCCTTGCCGCCCTCGGCCGCCCCGCCGCCGGCGCCGGCAAGCTTGAAAGAGCCGGACGCGCCCTTCCCCTTCGTCTGCACCAGCTCGCCAGCCACGACGGCCGACTTGAGGTACTTCTTGATAAAGGGCGCCAGCTTCTCCGCGTCCAGCTTGTAGTGCGCGGCAATGTACTTCTTGATCGCCTGCAGCGACGAGCCGCCGCGCTCCTTCAGACTCTTGATGGCGGCCGTCACCATCTCAGAGGTGCGCGGGTGCGCAGGCTTGGCGCGCGGCTTCTTCGCAGACGCCGCAGACTTGGCCTTCTTCGTCGTGCCGGTGGCGGCGGGTGCCGCAGCAGTCTCGTTCGTAGCCGCCTGATCTGCCATTATTTCGACGGACGACGCGCGTACACACAACAACAGAACAGCGAGAGAGAGCGGCAAGGCGGCAAGCACGGCAGAGAATAGCCGCCGCGGACAGGCATTCTGTTTGCACTCTTGTAATGAAGTACCACTGGGCTGTGCCCGTCTGACTTCTAGGATTGCGCTAGGGGGTTCATGAAGATGGTGGTTTGGTTTGTGTGCGTGTTTTTGAGTAAATGTTTGTTTTGGGTGTTTGTTTGTGTGTTTTAAATGTCCCTAAAGCGGCGCGTAAGGGTTAGTTTAGGTCTCTTATGTTGAAGGTCTGGATGTTCGCAGCCTAAATTTCGAATGAGGTGATGGGGCGATGTTTGTGTCCTCTCATAAAGTTTGGAAGATTTTTCCTTTATGAGGGAATAGATGGTGGGGTGTTCTAAAAAGTCTCTGATTTGTGTGTTGCGGACGTATCTGTCAGCACCTGTGATTACCCGAAAGGTTTTATTTTGTAGCCGTTGTAGTCTTGAGAGTGAGGTGTCTGACGCCATTGACCACACTTCCGAACCATACAAGATGACCGGAAGCATGAGTTGGCGCCAGAGAAGCATTTTGCATTTCAAGGTGAGTCCTTCACCCTTCAAAAGAGGGTATAATTGGCCCAGGAGCGCGCACCCCTTGTTTGCCGCTTTCTTTATGTGTTGTCTCCATGTGAGACGGTTGTCGATCTCCATCCCGAGGTAGGTGATGCAATTTCGCCAGGCTAGGTCCCGACCACCAATTGTCAGTTGTTGGTCTGGGAGTTTTAGCCTGGTTGTGAAAAATATGGCCTGGGTTTTACTAGGATTGATTTTAATTTTCCATAGATTGCACCACTGCGTTATGGAGTCGAGGTGGGCTTGAAGCTTTCGTCGTATGAAATCAAGGCTGCGGCAGCTCCTGTAAATGGCAGTGTCATCGGCGTAGAGAGCGATCTCTCCGCCGACCTGCTTCGGTATGTCGTTCGTGTAAATGGAGTATAGGACGGGACCTAAAACCGAACCTTGCGGGACTCCGGCCGCAATCGGTCGTACCTGGCTCGATACTGTCCCATTTCTTACGAAGAAGTGACGCTCCGCAAGAAATGAGTCAATGATCTTTATGATATGTTCTGGGCACCCTATGTGATCTAGTTTGAATATTAGGCCATCGTGCCAGACGCGGTCGAATGCTTTCTCTATGTCCAGGAATACTGCTCCTGTGGATTCTCTCTTTGCCCTGGCCAGACAAGCGTGCTCTACCAAGCGCAGGCATTGTTGGACTGTGGAGTGCTCAGCGCGGAATCCAAACTGTTCAGGCAACAGGATGTTGTTGTCAGTAAGGAATTTCTGGAGGGTTGTGAGTATTAGCAGCTCAAGGATTTTACTCATGCCAGTGAGTAAGGAAATTGGTCTGTAACTTTCGGGTAGGAGAAGGTTTTTGTTAGGTTTGGGGAGGGTGATTACCTTAGCAGTTTTCCACGCTGAGGGGAAGTAGGTGAGTTTTAGGCAAGCGTTGAAGACGCTTGCCAGAAATGTTATGGCGGGAGGCGGAAGGTGCTTTAGGAGTGGGGTGCGGATACGGTCAGGGCCAGGAGCCTTGTGGTTTCCCTGTCGCTTGATGAGTGCACTTATTGTCGGCTCGTTTACGGGCACGAATTCTGTGTTTGGGCGCGAATTTCTTATCTGAGTCACTCGTCCGATGACTATTCTTTCCTGCCTCTCACTCTCGTCATCGCCAGGCCCAGCCAGTGTCGCGGGCGGGCGCGGACGGCCGAGAGAGCGGCCGCCACTCTGCGCGCCGCCGCGCCGCGCCTCCCGCGCTTGCTACCGCCCAACGTCCGACAGCCTGTGCGGACCAGCCCCAAACCTGCGCCGCAACCACCCGCGCCATTCAAACCACCGAGGATGGGGCTACACACGGCCACACCACAGTCGCCAACCAGTCGCCACGGCAGCGCCGCAAACCACGGCCAAACTGCAGCTACCGCGCGCCACAGCCTGGCTCGGCCCGCCGAGAATCGCCGCCCCCGCCCAAATGCCGCCCCCACAGCCCCAGCCGACGACCCGCCACAATGGCCAAACCTTCGGCAAAACTGGCGCACCGTCGCCGCGCCAGCCCGGCCAGCGCGGCCGCCGCCACAGCCACACAAGCGGAGGCGTGCGGCGATGACGGCCGTGCAAACGCACCTCCGCCGCCCCATCGCCCTCCCACCGTTTCCCGATCGGCCCGCGGCCGTCGGGCCACCTCGCCCGCCAACATTCGCGCCCGTTTCCCACAAAATTGCCCGCCGCAAAACAAAAACGAGCGCCGCCTGCGCAACATGGGCACCGGCCAACCGAGGCGCCGCCGCCCCTCGCCGCTTTAAGCGAGGGTGGCTAACCGCCATCCGCAACTACAGACGCACCGAATCTGCCTTCAAAAGCACACACCGACAGCCGACCTCTAACATTTAGACTCCGCAAGCCACCCAACGGTGTGTGGCGGAGGGCACTTCACGTGCCAATGTCATTTACCTCCCTTTGCTGTTCCAGTCGCGTATGGTTCGCGGGACGAACCGACAGTCTGCAAAAAAAACGCCTCCGTGCGCGCTCGAATCTCTCTAACCACATCCATTCGTGATCTCCTCGGGAGGTATACGCAATATATTCGATACCCCATCCAGAAACGCAATATCTCGAAACCTGGCGAGCAAGCTACACCGCGATGCAGAGCGCCTCTATTGCAGAGTCTGCCGCTTGGGTTTGTTAAACATCTCCGTAACGCTATCACGGTTACCAAATGACCCTGCGACGAAACGTTGGATCGTCTCCGTCGCCTCCGTCAACGCGACCTGGTACGGATCCCACACTGATGGGCAACACGCACGTATAGGTCGAACGAACGGGTGTTTTGTAAGCCACCTCCTCCTTTGTTGATGGACGACATTTGCTACGCATTCTCCCAATAAATCGCAACCTGGTACCCGCCTTACCAACAATTACTTTTGTTTGTTTTTTTTTTTGTTTTTTTTTTTTAATATGATGATCATCCCACTCCCAATCACTCCGCACGCATACTCCCAGATATTTTACAGACGTAACTGCTACCAGTGTTTGTCCCGCTATCATATAATCAATCATACAATAAAGGGTCCGTCTTTCTATATTATTCGCAATACATGTTAAGGGACAGTTGCCACTCCCTGCACCACGTGCCTATCCGCTGCAGATCGTCCTGCATTTTTCGCTGCAACTTCTCTGTATACTACAGCATCATCCGCGAAAAGACGCATGCAACGTCCGACACTATCTACTAGGTCATTTATATACATTGTGTGTGAAGAGCAATGGGTCCCATAACACTCCCCTGTGGCACGCCAGAGGTTACTTTAACGTCTGTAGACGTCTCTCCATTGATAACACAACATGCTGTGTTCTGTTTGCTACAATCTCTTCAGTCCAGCCACACACACTTGGTCCGACATTCTGCAGACACTTACTTTGTTTATCAGGCGACAGTGCGGAACTGTATCGAACGCCCTCCTTCCGGATGTCAACCAAAATGGCATCTACCTGGGAGCCTGTATCTAATATTTTCTGGGTCCCATGAACAAATAAAGCGCGTTGGGTCTCACACGATCGCTGTTTCCGGAATCCATGTTGATTCCTACATAGTAGACACTGGGTTTCCAAAAAACGACATGCTACTACTCGAGCATAAAACATGTTCTCACATTCTACAACCGATCGACGTCACAGATATAGGGCCTATAGTTTTGCGCATCTGCTCGACGACCCTTCTTCAAGCCCGGGACTGCCTGTGCTCTTTTCCAATCATTTGGAACCCTCCGTTCCTCTAGAGACTTGCGGTACACGGCTGTTAGGAGGTTCTGTCGCGTACTCTGTGTAGGTAGAATCGAATTGGTATCCCGTCAGGTCCAGTGGACTTTCCTCTGTTGAGTGATTCCAGTTGCTTTTCTATTCCTCCTTGGACACTTATTTCGATGTCAGCCATTTTTTCGTTTGTGCGAGAAGGAACTGCAGTGCGGTCGTCCTCCGTGAAACAGCTTTGGAAACAGGTGTTTAGTATTTCACAGCTTTACGCGTGTCATCCTCTGTTTCAATGCCATCATCATCCCGGAGTGTCTGGATATGCCGTTTCGAGCCGCTTACTACTGATTCAACGTACGACCACAACGTCCTAGGATTTGATTTGATTTCCTGTCACGTCGGTACATGGAATTTTACTTTCGCATTCACCGGACGCTTCACGCATAGCCCTCCTTACGCTAACTTTGGACATCGTTTAGCGTCTGTTTGTCTGAGAGGTTTTGGCTGCGTTTCAACTTTGAGTGAAGCTCTCCTTGCTTTCGCTATAGTTTCCTAAACTTTGGTTGTTGTACCGCGGTGGGTTTTTCCCATCCCTCACAGTTTTACTCGGCACGTACCTGTCTAAGACGCGTTTTACGATTGCCTTGCACTTTCTCCATAAACACTCAACATTGTCAGTGTCGGAGCAGACATTTGCGTTTTCATCTGTCTGCTAGTCTCAAATCTGCCTTCTATTACTCTTGCTAAACAGATAAACCTTCCTCCCTTTTTTGTGTATATTCCTATTAACGTCCATATTCAGCGATGCTGCAACGGCCTCTTGATCACTGGGTCCCTGTTCTGCACATACAGAGTCGACAAGTTCGGGGTCTGTTTGTCATCGGTAGGTCCACGATGTTATCTCCACGAGTCGGTTCTCTCTCTGTTTAATTGCTCGCGGTAATTTTCGTTCGGATGGTGCACTCGGTATACTGTCACTCGATGCTCTGTCCCTACCACCCGTCCTGAACATCTGGCACATTGAAATCTCCACCTAAGACTGTAACACGCTGAGGAAAGGAAAATGTATGTCCACATTTTCTCTCACTTGTTCGGCCACTAATGCTGCTGAGTCGCGAGGTCGGTAAAAGGAGCCAATTATCAACCTAGCTCGGCTGTTGAGTGTACCCTCCACCCACAATAGTTCACAGGAACCGTCCACCACTTCTACTTCACTACACAGGATAAACTACTACTAACAGCGACGAACCACTCCACCACCGGTTGCATGCACGCTATCCTTTCTAAAGCACCGTCTGTACCTATAACGATTGCAGCTTCGGCGCTTTCTATCAGCGCTTGACGTTCCGGTACTTTACCAACGCAGAGCTTCGACAGTTGACAATTACAATACCGATTGCCGCTTGGGTCCCCGCATGTCCTGACCTTGCCCCGCGCCCGTTGCCCTTTCCGTACTTGCCCAAGGGCCATCCAACCTAAACAGAACCGCCCAGCCCACGCCACACAACCCCTGCTACCCGTGTAGCCGCTTGTTGCGTATAGTGGACTCCACCTAAGACTATATAACATAACATGCCCTAAGGCATTCGCGGTGTACACCACCCTAAGGTGAGGTTAGGTTAGGTTAGGTGGACGTGGGTTAGGTTAAGGGTTACAGTTAGGTTAAGCGTCAAAGTTAGGTTAAGCGTTCGGACGTGAGGCGTCAGGTGGCCGCACCTACCTTTACGGCCGGACATCTTAGGTTAGAGGTTAGGTTAGGTTAAGGCGCCGAGAGGTCCGCGGTCAGGTTACGTTCACCTTCGGGCGCCACACGTAGGTTTCAAAGGTGTGTCGGTCGGTCGTCGGCAAGCCGCAAAAACTACAGACGACGTCGACCAAACCGCCGCACGACCGAGCAGGAGGCAGATATAAAACACACACACACACAAAAACAAAATTAAACACCACCCACCGGCCAAAGGGCACCAACAACCACAAACCCGAGCACCACGTCGACCAGAGGCAACCCGCCGCTCACGCGACATGGCTGGCAACTAAGGGGCAAACGGCAACGGCGCTTTCCGCACCGGGCCGGATGCACGTACGACAACACCGCTACCCGTACGCAGGCCTCCCATTGCACACAGCCGCTCTGTGTTTGAACATCATCAATGGCGCGCCCGCGGCTCGTCGCGGGCGCAGCCATAACGCCGCCACTTTTGCACCAACACATTCACGCACCGCAAAACAGCTCGCCGACACAGCACAGCCGACAAACAAAAACAACCCGCGAGACGGGGGCGACAACGACAACGATGACAACAACAACAGCAGCAAACAACTCGCACCAAGCGTCCAACAGGTAACAAACGGACAAGCACAGCCTCTGCTAACGGCCACGACGCCAGCGGCACACTGCTCCTTTCCCGCCACACTCGATTTCACAACGCACGCACGCGACCCCGTCAACGACACGACACGACACACGACGGGCTCCCTTCCCGCAACCTACACCTTTCCGCCACTACGCACAGCTCCACCCGACGCGCCCGTCGCAACGACACTACTGCACGCACTATCCACCCGCCTCCTCCTCTCCCCCCCCTTCCCGTACACAACAACACAGCCAAAAACAACACTCACGACCCAAACATACTAACGACATGGCACGTGCATCGGCGCACACCCCAACCAGTCACCGTCGACAACCACACGCAAGGCACGAAACCGGCGTCCTTCCACGTTGCCATCAAAGCTGCACAAACAACCACAGGAGGAACCACCAACAACGGCCCGCCCGCCCGCCCGCCCGCCCCAATATTCTCCCACCCTCACCTCACGCCGCAACCACCAAACGCACATTCCCGCTCGCTACCACACACCTCTCGGCAGCCGCTTCGCAAACACATGACGTGACGTGACATCATCACATCACGGGCTACGCACGCACACCGACCCACTTTCCTGCCCTTCGCCCTCTTCTTTCCGACGCCTGCCTTCGGCCGAGCACACGTACGTGGGTGGCACAACGCCCAACACAGTCACACACAGTCGACAGGCGCACGCCCAGGCACGCAACGACGCAGCGCAGCAAAGGCGCCCGCAACACATACCTCCTCTCTCTTCTCGCCGCCGCCGCCGACCGACCGCCCGCCCGCCAGCCAGCCAGCCAGCCAGCCAGCCAGCCACTCGCAATGTGCACTGCCAACCAGCCACACGTCCACCGCGCCGCCTCCGACCACCCGCCAGGGGGCGCTCACGTCCGCGACAACAGCGCGGCCCGCCGCCGGGCGGGCCCAGCCGAACCCAGCCCAGCCGGCGCGCGCTGCTCTGCACTCGGCGCGCCGCACATCCTGCTGCAGACCGGGCTCGTCTCTCTGTACGCGTCTGCCCGCATCTCGTCTTCCTGCGCATCAACACAACGAGGCCGCGTGAGCAAACCCCCCCGTCACAACGCCACATCACACACTGCCTCGTCTACCGCCGAAATGCACTCACCAGCCATCCGCTTCGTCTTCGTCTTGTTTACTCGTTGTTGTTGCAGCGGCGCACACAGCCCCGGCCGGCCGCATCCGAGGGTGGCCCGCCGCCAGCGTCTCCTCCTTGGGCACAGGTGCGGTGCCGTGCCGTGGCCGCCCATCCATCCAACCGCACTCATTTGCTGGCCGCCTCTGCTGCAGAAGAAGACAAAAAACGAAACGTACAAACATACACGCACCCACAGCGTGGCCACACACGGACGGGACCGACAGGCTCCAAGGCGACCAAAGGATAAAAACAAAATAAAAAAACAAAAAGACGCAAGCAAGCAACAAGCACAGGCTGTCGCCTCGCGCCTCTGTCCTTCCGCCCCCGCCCTTCTCTCCCACCACATGCCCACAAACACCACCGCCTCCCCCTCCCCGCACCTCCACATTCGCCCCCTCCATTTGTTCCTTTCTCGCTCTTCCCTTCTGTGTGTCTGCGTGCGTGCGCGGGCGGCGCCTCTCAACATCCGCCGGCCGTCCGTCCCGTTTTCGCCGTACCACACACGCCACCGCCTCCTCCCCGTCCACCACCGCCGCCCCTGTCCGCCCCGCACAACACCATACACCGCTGCTTGTCCTGGCCGTTGCCACCAAAGGCGCCAGCCGCAAACCGCGCCAACGCCGCAGCGCGCGTGCGTCCTTCCTTCTTGCTTCCTTCTCCGTGCCGACGCGGCCTCTATTCCCGCACCCATTCGGCCGACGACACAGCCGTTGGGCTCCGCACTGCGCGTACCGGCGTTACGCACGCACACCCACCCCCCTCGCGAACGCACGACTCATTGTCTTTGTTGTTTCTCCTCTTTCTTAACGTCTTTGTTTGTTTTGTTTTTTGTTTTTTGTTTTTTTTTTCGTTTTTCCCCACCGCCACATGTGACACAATGCCTCCCTCCACCTTTCGTTCGTGGTTGCTTGCTTTGTTTCTCTTTCTCATTGGTACACGTCCGACGCGCTCCATTTCCACCACACCACGGCCATCAGCCTCCTCAACGGGCAGGCGCAGTGTGCCATTCTCCGGCGCACAAGCACACCGCGCGGTACTGGCGCGGCTCGCTCTCCTCGCCCCCACGCCACGCCACGCCACGCCACCGGTGCGCAGCAGCACATGTGATGTCTCGCAACACGACACGCGGTGCGCACACCCCGACCACGCGGCTCTAAAGGCATGGCACCGGCGACATGCGCCGCCCCAGCCACGCATCCGTCGTCTCACGTTGTTCACTGCCAGCCGCGTCGGAGGCTACAACCGCAACCACCACAACAACGGTCCCCCTCCCGGCAACACATTTGTTGCACAAACAAACACAACCGCCGAGCGCAGCGCGAACCACCCACACGCGCCCTCCGCGTCTCCTTTCTCCTTTCGCCCCCTCCCATCTCCCGAATATGCCAGCAGCGCAGCGTTACGCGTGCCCCTCACCCGTCCACACTACCGCGAAACGAACACGCCTTCCGGGCCACCTGCAAGGGCACGCCCACCACCAAATACTGCCGTATTCACGGACGCAGTTCGCAACACGCAACGCACTCTCCACCTACCTTCTTTCTCTCGTCCCTTCTCTTTACAAACAAAACAAACACACAAACCAACCACGGCTAACACACTTTTTCGCGACACCTTTGACTGCGTTATCTCGACCGTGACGGCAGCTATCGACCATCCATTCCCCACTACACACACACACACACACACACACACACACACACACATCATTCGCTACACCGCACACGAAACGGCAAGGGCAAGGCACTCTCTCATAGATTCTTCCTCCGAGCCATATCGGGCGAACGTTGCATCCGGGAAGGCAATGCAATTCAGCCGTCACCACGGCCGACACTTGCAGCCGCGCCGTAAACGCATGTCAGTGCGGCTGCAATGCACGGGAACGTTCCGTTGCTCTAGACAGCGCCTCTCCGTTTTTCCCCTGTCTCGTTTTCCGGTGATTGCTTCTCCTTCTTCTTTTTCTTCGTTTCGTTTCGTTTTATTATTTTCGTTCCCCTCCTCCACCATTGTTTCCGTCCCCACAGTTTTTTTTTTTGGCTCATTCCACACGTTCTGCCCAGACAAGACATGACATCCGACCGATCACAGTCAGCCTTTCGTCACCGTTCGCAGCGCCGACGGTGCCACAGTGAGACGGGTGTTCAGACCGACACGTTGCCATGATGCCCATAGACAGCTACTCAGGGCCGCCGGATCGGATCACATCACATCACCGACAAACCGGCCATTTCACCGGGGGACACAGACAACCGCGTGTACGCCCATAACAACAAACAACGGCCGTCGTCGTCTACCGTCACTGAACCGAACACACGTGCACCTTGAATGACGACACCGGCGTGCGTGCGCACAACAATCAATCATTCAAATCAACTGCAGAAACGGCTATCAAAATCAAGGGCCAAATAAATGGGTACACCACCGTGCGTGTCGCCTACCCCACCCGCCCGTACAATTCTTGCGTCTTCTTAATGACTAGTAAAGACACGTCCATTTTTTTTTTTTAAAACGTCACCAACACACCTCCACGCCGTACAGCAAAGGGAATAGTAAGACGGCAACACAACATTTCACCCTCGCCATCATGTATGTATGATGTGACAACAAACAAACCCGCCGACGGCCCTAACGGTGACATCCAACAGTCGCGAGGGGTTTCAATTGCAGTCACGTGACTAACCGGGCAGACAGAGACAAAGAAAGGAAAGGAATCAGCGACACAGACAACACCTCCTGTCTATGGTGTCGACAAACAAACAACCAACCAACCAACCAACCACGCCAAGACTCGCGAGCACGCATAACCACCACCACCAGCTGCTTCGCAACCAACCAAACCGGGTAGCTATGCGCCGCCTCACACAAACAACAATTCCGCTCTTCCCGCAAAGGCAATTTGGTGGCCCTGAAAAGGGCCGTTTTGCCGCTCTCGCAACGGAGGGGAGCTCCCTAGAGCCTTAACCCCCTCACTTGGAGCTCGTGTACTTGGTCACCGCCTTCGTGCCCTCGCTCACGGCGTGCTTGGCCAGCTCGCCAGGCAGCAAGAGCCGCACAGCCGTCTGGATCTCGCGGGACGTGATGGTCGAGCGCTTGTTGTAGTGCGCCAGGCGAGACGCCTCGGCCGCAATGCGCTCGAAAATGTCGTTCACGAAGCTGTTCATGATGCTCATCGCCTTCGACGAGATGCCCGTGTCGGGGTGCACCTGCTTCAGCACCTTGTAGATGTAGATGGCATAGCTCTCCTTCCTCTTGCGCTTCTTCTTCTTGTCGCCCTTCGAAATGTTCTTCTGCGCCTTGCCAGCCTTCTTGGCGGCCTTCCCGCTAGTCTTGGGCGGCATCTCGAACGTACAACAGCAAGCAGCAAGCGCTCCGCTCTAGTCAGCGTCTCCCCACACAGTGGCACCCGCCGCCGACCTGATGTTTGGGGTTTTCTCCCCCTTTTGTTAATTGAAGTACCGGCATCCTATTGATGCCCTGACTTTCGAGATGGTACCTTTAGGTTAGGATTGGCTTTTCTTTTGTCTGTAGTGGTTTGGGGGTGTTCCCCGGGTATATGAACTGTGTTTGTTTAATGATGGTTATGATATGAGTGGATGAAAGTCAGTGTAGCTCGTCATCTGAACTGACGGTGAATGGTAGTGATGGGAGTTCTGTGAGTAGGGAGAATGTCTGGTCCTAGGGATCTAATGAGGGGGAAAGGTGAGGAATGAGATGTTTCATAGAATTTCGTTGACTTCATTTTTATGAGATGGTTAAATGTCGGTTGACCTAGCATACCTCTAATTTCCTCGTTACTGGAGAACCAGGGGGCATCTGCGATTATTCTAAACGTCTTGTTTTGTATCACTTCTAGTGATGCCAGGTGTGTGTTTGCCGCCATGCTCCACACCTCCGATCCATAGAGAATAACTGGCAGAATTATTGTTTTCCATATTCGGAGCTTCGCCTCTGTTGATAAGCCCCTGCCCTTAAGAAGGGGATACAGTTGGTAGAGCCGGGCGGAACCTTTGTTTTTGGCCTCTGTTATATGCTGTTTGAACGTGAGGTTTTTGTCTATGTTCAGTCCCAGGTATTTTATAACTTTTCTCCATGGGAGTTGTTGTCCATCATGGTTCAGATTTCTGTTGGGTCTTGTTATTTTGTGTGTGAAAATTATGGCTTGGCACTTGCCCGGATTTATTTTTACTTTCCATAAGTTACACCAGAGATCGACTTTGTTGAGGTGCCGCTGGAGGCTACACGTTATACGATTTATGTTACGCCCGCTGTGGTATAGCGCTGTGTCATCAGCGTAGAGCGCTATGTTCCCGCCCGGCTCTTTTGGGATATCATTCGTGAACACAAGATAGAGGAGGGGGCCAAGCACAGATCCCTGTGGAACACCCGCTTCTATATTAGTTATTGGACTTTTCGCTCCATCAACTGAAGCGAAAAACCTCCTGTCTGACAAAAATGAGTGAATCATTTTTAACAGGTGATTGGGGCAATTTAGCTTCGACAGCTTGTAGAGGAGGCCGTCATGCCAGACACGGTCAAACGCCTTCTCTATGTCGAGGAATATGGCTGCTGTACTGTCTCCATGGTGTTTCTCGGCACAGATGTGCTCCACCAGGCGGATGGCTTGCTGGGTGGTGCTATGACCAGCACGAAAACCGAATTGTTCCGGGGTAAGGATAGTGTTATCGTTTAGGAATTTAAGTAGGGCGTTTAGGATGAGGATTTCGAGAAGTTTTGATAAGTGATTTAATAGCGAGATAGGACGATAGTTTTGTGGGAATAGATGGTCTTTGTTGGGTTTGGGGATTGAGATGATCTTGGCAACCTTCCAGGCTGAAGGGAAATATTGTAGCTTGAGACAGTGGTTGAGGATATTTGATAGATGGGAAATGGCAGGTTGTGGAAGGTGTTTAAGAAGTGGGGGTTTTATAAGGTCGGGACCAGGGGCTTTTGCATTGCCGATCCGCCTGATGTAAGCTGTTATTTCGCGTTCATTTGTGTCTGCGAAGGTGGTGTCAATCCTCTCATTGAGTTTTCGTGCGAGATGCCTCTCGACTCTCCTCTCTAGCCTCTCTGCTTCTCCCTCGTCGTTCTCTACTACGTTTTCTTGGAACTGGAGTTCGTAGGTGTCTGACATGGCGGCCGCCTTATCTGCAGGGGTGTAAACCAGCCCCTGTTGCCCATGCAGTGGTCTTGTGGCTGTCTGGGGTTGCCGCCTACCCTTTATGATTCGCCAGAATTGTTCAGGGTTTGATTCGGCTGCCTGCAAGCTCTGTTGGTACCTGCTGCACCGGAGCATATGCAATCTGGTTTTGATTTCACGGGCCATTTGGTCCATTATCCTCCTATCTTGAGGGTAACGGTATGTTTGCCATCGCTTCCTGGTCCGGTTTTTGTCTGTTATTAATTGGGCTAGGTCTTGTGGTAAGTTGTTCCTGCCCCTGTTTTGTGTGAGTTTGATTGTTGTGACTTGGGCACAGCTCTTGATTATGTTGGTAAAGTCTGCTGCGGCATTGTCTATGTCTTCTGTAGATGCATATTCCGGTGCTGGGTCTGGTATGTGATGTGCCACTAGTTCTTTATATCGTACCCAGTTTGTGTGGTACGTAGTGTGGATGCTTTCTGTTGGTATGATGTGGTCATTTTCGAATCTTAAGATGACTGGGTTATGGTCAGAGTTCAGAGTGTTTATGACTTCTGTGCTTGTGCCCAAGTCAATATTTTTTAGTAAGAATATGTCCAGCTTGTCTGGCAGGTGCCGTGAGTTGTATGGGAAGTGGGTAGGTTCGTCTGGGGCTACCACTTGAACCGCTGGGTGGGTATCCAGGTATCTCAGCAGCTGGTTCCCACTTGTATTTCCAGTGCGGCAACCCCATGCCCTGTGCTTGGCATTCAGGTCCCCCCCTACTATGGTCCTGTTGTTCACATTTAGCAAGCTGTCGAGGTCACTGTGATGGAAGCGTTCATTTGGGGGGTGGTAGGTTGCCACCAGGACAGTTGGGTGTTGGTTTAACATGATTTGTATTGCAGTTGCCTCTGTGTTGATTAGAGGCGGGATGGTGACTTGTCGGTGGCATATCCGGTGTTTTATGAGGACACCAGTTCCGCCACCTGGTCTGTTAGGACGGTCAGTCCGGATTAGAATGTAATTTTTGACTCGAAATTGTTCATCAGGGGTTAGATGGGTTTCATTGACTAGTGCTACGTCGATGCCATAATCTTCTAGAAACATTTCCAGTTCGTGTCGGTCGTGGAATACTCCGTCTGCATTCCAGATGGCGATGGTGATGTGTTGTTTCCTATTCGCCATCGGAAAACAATGGGAGTATGGTGGTGAAAAAAATTGATACCTTCGTGAGGGTGTCTGGAGCTGCAAGGATTTGGCTTATTGCATTTTTCACTTTCGTGAAGAAGTCGGTGGTTTGTAATTTCTGGATGAGGTTTATAACCTTCTTGACGAAGTCCCAGGGCTGGTTTTGGTTTGGACTATGCTCCTGGGTATTTCGGTTTTGTTGGATATGTGGTGGTTGCTGCTGTGCTGGAGATGCTGTAATCTCGACAGTTCTGATATCTGATTCTGTGTGGGGTGTTGTAGAAGAGATGGGGGCTTGCAGGAGCTGCTGGGATGCTGTTGGTGGTGGTGGATTTGTTGTGGTGGTTGTTGCCAGTAGTGGCAGGGGAGGTATTTCTGTGGATGTTGCTGCTGGTGATAGCATGGGTGTGGGGTGAGTTGGTGAGTCTGGATTGTTGGCAGGGTTTGTGGGCAGAGGGGGGGTTTTTGTCCTTTTGGGGGAAGGCCGTGAGACCTGGGTGGCAACTGGTTGGTTTGGTGGGGTGGCTGGGCGTCTTTGCGCTGGTGGTAGGCGTTGGGGTCGTGGTTGGGCTTTTGGTTTGGTCACCTTTGCCGGTTGGGGGTTTGTTTTTACCACCTGGGCTAAGGTGCGGTTATCATTGGTGTGTTCTTCAGGTGGTTCTATTGTGCACTCTTGCAGAGGAGGTGGTGGAGTGGTTTGGTTATTAGGGTTTCTTCCCGCGTTTGCGGGTGTTGGTGGCGTGGGGAAGTGCGCTTCCTCCAAGATTGGTGGTGGGGGGGGTGGGGGTGGGGCATTTCTGGCTGTGGTCGTGCGTTTTGCTTCCCAGGCCTCGACAAGCTTGATACGTACCGGGCATCCCCCATAGGATGCAGGGTGAGCCCCTCCACAGTTTGCGCAAGTGGCTGGCGTGTCTCTTGATTTCGTGCAGGTGCTTGACAGGTGAGGTCCAGCACACTTCACACACCTTGGGGCCATGTTGCATTGCTGAGCTCCGTGTCTGAAGCGTTGGCAAATGTAACATTGGGTTGGACCTGCTGGTTTTCTATAAAGCTCTACTGCGATTGTCATGTGCAGCAGTCTTTGCAGCTTGAAAATCTTTCTGGATTCAGCTGTGTTTAGTAAGTTTACTTGGAAGTTCCTGGTCTTCCTGCGTGGGGCAGAGATGGTTCTACCTTCTGCGTCTATTTCTGTTTGTGGCTGTGCCACCTGGTACACGCCCTGCACCTGAAAGCCGCTTTCTAGTAGTGCCTGCTTCACTTCGTCTGGGGTCCAATGTGGGGTTAATCTTTTTATGACCACCTTTAGTGTGTGTTTGGGGTCATCATTATATGTATAGAATTCTATTTGTCTTTTACGGAATTCCTGCTTCAGGAAATAGAAGTCATCTGAGTTTGTCGCCTGGTAGACAATACTGTCTCCCTTGTATGTTGTGCTGAGGGCCCCTTTTAGCTTGCCTTGTATCTGGCCGATAAAAGTTGTGTACCCCTTCGTCTCGAAAACTGTAATGGGGGGTATTTTTCTTCCCCTGGCTTGTGATGCCTTTGGTATTTGGGTGGCTTGTGCGTTTTTGTTTTGCGGTGCAGGCTGGGCAGTGTCCAACTCTCCTTGTTGTGATGTAGTTGGCTCCTGATTTGCTGCCTCGCGCCTGCTCCTTTCTTGCGGGATGGTTTTCTGATTGCCTTGCGCCACTTTTTGGGCTGGCTCCGCGATGTTTTTGGTTGTAGGCAGTTGTTGCTCTTGCCTCATAAGTGTTACTCTCTTACCGTTTCTGAGATGGAGGGGAGAATTTGGTTCAATTCCAGGTCCTGGGGAATTAGAGTCGCAGTCAGAGCCAGAAGAGTCGGTGTCTACTATGAGCTTATCTGAGTCAGAACTGCTGCTCAGTGAGGGTGTATGAATTGGTGAGATTAGTGGGGGATGTGGGGCAGAAGATGATACTGACAGGTTTGCAGGTGGGTCCATTTTGGCCTCCTGATGGTCAGAGTCGTGCGGGCGCTCCATGGAGAGGTAGCCACGATATGAAATGGTTTACTAGTACTTCCCTATACTTCGACAATTTCGGTGCCAAAGTAATTTCCCTACACCTGGCAGGCGCGGGATGCCACCACGGGCCTCACAGTCAGGCTGTTTGACTGTGTGACTCGGCGGGTCCCTGGACTGCAACTTCCCTAACGCCTATGGCACCGAAATTCTCGAAAGATGATGTTTTATAGCCACCTTCTCTAGGCAGGATGTTCTTCTTTTCTTCTCTTCGAGCTACGCCATTCGTCCGAACGAGCGCCCCAGTAATCTAGACTCCGTCCCCGGTCGTGCGTGTGCAATACGACTTTTGCTTTTCTCGACACGACAATTTGCTTTTTCAGATAGCACACGCCCGACCACGTCCGGAAACCCAGAGAACAGCGCGGCTCGATAAACCTCCCGATCCGGCGAAACACGCCGCTATGGCGCGAGCACGCAAGGCGACGACCAAGCACACGAGAAGCAAGCAGGGAGGCGAGCTCCAGACAAAGGCTGCGAGAGCGCGCGGTGGGAAATTCCAGGGCTGAGAGCACAATAGCGGCGCGGAGCACAGGTAAACGCACGTCCGTCCGCTTCGCAGTCCCACCTCGGAATGGCCTGGCCTGGCACCCGCCGCTACCGCAACACCCCACCTTTACCAGCTCGCCCTGTTGCGGCCGCCGACCAATGGGGCGCGCGCGCAACCGGCCGCCGCACCCGAGCCCATAAAGGGACCCCCACCCTAGTCCCGCCGCCACGCACTCCGCTGCTCGACTCGCTGCGGCTCGCACCGTTACGTTACGTGTTTCAACTAGCCAAACGCCATGTCCGGACGCGGAAAGGGAGGCAAAGTCAAGGGCAAGTCAAAGTCCCGCTCAAGCAGGGCTGGGCTCCAGTTCCCGGTCGGCAGAATCCACCGCCTCCTGCGCAAGGGAAACTACGCCGAGCGCGTCGGCGCCGGGGCGCCCGTCTACCTCGCCGCCGTCATGGAGTACCTCGCGGCTGAGGTGCTCGAGCTGGCCGGAAACGCGGCCCGCGACAACAAGAAGACGCGCATCATCCCGCGCCACCTGCAGCTCGCCATCCGCAACGACGAGGAGCTCAACAAGCTCTTGTCGGGCGTCACCATCGCACAGGGTGGTGTCCTGCCCAACATCCAGGCCGTCCTGCTGCCAAAGAAGACCGAGAAGAAGGCCTAAACAGAGAGCGCGGCGCTGCGCTTGCGTGCTCCCTGCACGCAAACGCGCCTGCCTTTGCCTTGCCGGCTCGGCTCACAACAATCGGCCCTTTTCAGGGCCACCACACAAACCTACGTCCAAAGCAAAGTTTCCGTCGTCCGTGCTCGCCGCACTTTACACAACACGTCCACATACATACATTGCACAGCCAGCGCCGGCGCACGTCCGCCATCTTGTCCACAGCCCGTGTGGCCGAACGCGCACACATTTTGTCGTTTCTCTCTTTTTGTCTTTTTTGTTTCTGCACCCCTCCGCGCACGCACAGAGTCGCGTTCCAAACGACAACGACATCAATACACCGATAATGTGATGATCATTGTTAGCATTATAATGTTTCAATTAAAGGGGCGCGCGTGGCACAGACAAAAAAAAAAAAACCAAACAGCTGATCCGATCGATCGATCGATCGATCGATCGATCCGGCCCGCCCGCCTATGCCCACGCCACAAACAAACAACAAACCACGCACACACTGGACTCAGCCGCGCCCATCGCGTCAAACTCAAAAACTAACGCACGCGCAGCAGCAGCAGCAGCAACAACAACAACACGCACAGGCAACACAGACTCTTTCGCACTTTTCAATCTCCGAACAGTGTGGTGGCCCTGAAAAGGGCCGTTTTCGTCTCTCCCACCAAGCACGGGCACGGCACGGCCGCGGGAAGGCCACAACGCAGCACAGCACACCGGCTGGCTGGCTGGCTGGCTGCCTGCCTAACCGCCGAAACCGTACAGGGTGCGCCCCTGCCTCTTCAGGGCGTACACCACGTCCATGGCCGTCACAGTCTTGCGCTTGGCGTGCTCAGTGTACGTCACCGCGTCGCGGATCACGTTCTCCAGGAACACCTTCAGCACTCCGCGGGTCTCCTCGTAGATCAGACCAGAGATGCGCTTCACGCCGCCCCTGCGAGCCAGGCGGCGGATGGCGGGCTTCGTGATGCCCTGGATGTTGTCGCGCAACACCTTGCGGTGCCGCTTGGCGCCACCCTTGCCCAGCCCCTTTCCTCCCTTGCCGCGGCCTGTCATTCTTCTTCCTTCCTCCTCCTCAAAGCAAGCAAGCGAAAAAACACAAGCGCCAGCTCCTCACCCGGCGCTAGCGAGTCGGCTACGGTGCGAGCTCTTCGCTTCCGCCCCCCTATATAGACTCTGGCCCGCCCTCCCCCCACCACGCGCACCGAGGGCATATAAGCGCGGCGCGGGGCCGCGCGGGCCCGTTGTCAAGGCAGCACCGGACGCTTCGTGTACCGCACGCACCTCCACGCCGCTCTTCCGCTATGGCCCGCACAAAGCAAACGGCCCGCAAGTCCACCGGCGGAAAGGCGCCGCGCAAACAGCTCGCCACCAAGGCGGCGAGGAAGAGCGCGCCCGCCACCGGCGGCGTCAAGAAGCCCCACCGCTACAGGCCGGGCACCGTCGCCCTGCGGGAAATCAGGCGCTACCAGAAGAGCACAGAGCTGCTCATCCGCAAGCTGCCGTTCCAGCGCCTAGTGCGCGAGATCGCCCAGGACTTCAAGACCGACCTGCGCTTCCAGAGCTCCGCAGTCATGGCCCTGCAGGAGGCCAGCGAGGCCTACCTCGTCGGCCTCTTCGAAGACACCAACCTGTGCGCAATCCACGCCAAGCGCGTCACCATCATGCCCAAGGACATCCAGCTCGCGCGCCGCATCCGCGGCGAGCGCGCCTAGAAACCGCGCCGCGCACGCGCGCCCGCCCAACAAAAACGGCCCTTTTCAGGGCCACTAACATCTCTCCGTCGCGAGCAAAACTTTTGTCGGTCTTGCCGCCCCGCAAAACAACAACAACCAATTCCCCTCCCGTCCACAGCCGCTCTCGCCAACAATCGACGTCACTCCCATCCCTCACAATACACACACACAACAGCCGGACGACGTCACCACACACCACGGGTGGCTGGCCGCCGCCGTCTCCGAGGCGCGCGCACGCTACGCTACACTACAACGTCAACGCCACCGCGCCTTCCCAATTCCCGCCGGCCACTTCCACGTCTCACGTCCCCCCGCCGCTTTGAGAGAGAGAGACACAACACACACACACAAAAGACACGACATCCGCAAAGCAAGCAAACACACAAACAAACTAGAGTCTCCAGAAACATACATGAGCAACCAAACGTCGGCCGCCGCAAAAAAAACAACTACAACAAAAACAAATAAAATAAAATAAAAAGACCAACAAACGGCCACAACCGCTCCGCTACCGCGCGCCGCCGCCTACCGCCACCGGCACCACAATCCAACCACCACGGCACGCAAACAGTACCCACAAGGGTCTCACACACAACCAACCACACCGGCGCATGCACGACAATCAACGCCTTCCCGACGTCCTTTGATGGCCCTGAGAAGGGCCGTTTTGGGCCGCGCGACAGCCGCAGCCGTGCCATCGCGCGCCACTAAGACGACGCGGGGGAGGGCGGTGGGGGACGACGGCGTCAAGCGCCAACCCCTCTCCCTTGCCTTTCTTTAACTTTACTACTTTACTTCTTCTTCTTGGGCGACGCCTTCGCCTTAGACGGCGTCGTCGCCTTCTTCGGGCGCGGCGCCTTCGGCTTCTTCGTCGGAACCTTGGCGGCCTTCTTCGCCTTCGACGGCGACTTGGCCTTGGCCGGCTTGGCCGCAGCCGCCTTCTTCGCACCCGCGGGAGCCGCCGACGCCGCAGACGCCTTCTTGGCGGCGCCCGCCTTCCGACCGGTCGCCGCCTTCACGCCACCAGCCTTCTTTGCGCCGGCCGCGCGGCCGCCCTTCTTCTCCTTGCTGGCCGGAGCGGCGCGCTTCTTCTTCGCACCGCCGGCACGAGCCTTGCCGCCCTCGGCCGCCCCGCCGCCGGCGCCGGCAAGCTTGAAAGAGCCGGACGCGCCCTTCCCCTTCGTCTGCACCAGCTCGCCAGCCACGACGGCCGACTTGAGGTACTTCTTGATAAAGGGCGCCAGCTTCTCCGCGTCCAGCTTGTAGTGCGCGGCAATGTACTTCTTGATCGCCTGCAGCGACGAGCCGCCGCGCTCCTTCAGACTCTTGATGGCGGCCGTCACCATCTCAGAGGTGCGCGGGTGCGCAGGCTTGGCGCGCGGCTTCTTCGCAGACGCCGCAGACTTGGCCTTCTTCGTCGTGCCGGTGGCGGCGGGTGCCGCAGCAGTCTCGTTCGTAGCCGCCTGATCTGCCATTATTTCGACGGACGACGCGCGTACACACAACAACAGAACAGCGAGAGAGAGCGGCAAGGCGGCAAGCACGGCAGAGAATAGCCGCCGCGCCGCCAGGCCCAGCCAGTGTCGCGGGCGGGCGCGGACGGCCGAGAGAGCGGCCGCCACTCTGCGCGCCGCCGCGCCGCGCCTCCCGCGCTTGCTACCGCCCAACGTCCGACAGCCTGTGCGGACCAGCCCCAAACCTGCGCCGCAACCACCCGCGCCATTCAAACCACCGAGGATGGGGCTACACACGGCCACACCACAGTCGCCAACCAGTCGCCACGGCAGCGCCGCAAACCACGGCCAAACTGCAGCTACCGCGCGCCACAGCCTGGCTCGGCCCGCCGAGAATCGCCGCCCCCGCCCAAATGCCGCCCCCACAGCCCCAGCCGACGACCCGCCACAATGGCCAAACCTTCGGCAAAACTGGCGCACCGTCGCCGCGCCAGCCCGGCCAGCGCGGCCGCCGCCACAGCCACACAAGCGGAGGCGTGCGGCGATGACGGCCGTGCAAACGCACCTCCGCCGCCCCATCGCCCTCCCACCGTTTCCCGATCGGCCCGCGGCCGTCGGGCCACCTCGCCCGCCAACATTCGCGCCCGTTTCCCACAAAATTGCCCGCCGCAAAACAAAAACGAGCGCCGCCTGCGCAACATGGGCACCGGCCAACCGAGGCGCCGCCGCCCCTCGCCGCTTTAAGCGAGGGTGGCTAACCGCCATCCGCAACTACAGACGCACCGAATCTGCCTTCAAAAGCACACACCGACAGCCGACCTCTAACATTTAGACTCCGCAAGCCACCCAACGGTGTGTGGCGGAGGGCACTTCACGTGCCAATGTCATTTACCTCCCTTTGCTGTTCCAGTCGCGTATGGTTCGCGGGACGAACCGACAGTCTGCAAAAAAAACGCCTCCGTGCGCGCTCGAATCTCTCTAACCACATCCATTCGTGATCTCCTCGGGAGGTATACGCAATATATTCGATACCCCATCCAGAAACGCAATATCTCGAAACCTGGCGAGCAAGCTACACCGCGATGCAGAGCGCCTCTATTGCAGAGTCTGCCGCTTGGGTTTGTTAAACATCTCCGTAACGCTATCACGGTTACCAAATGACCCTGCGACGAAACGTTGGATCGTCTCCGTCGCCTCCGTCAACGCGACCTGGTACGGATCCCACACTGATGGGCAACACGCACGTATAGGTCGAACGAACGGGTGTTTTGTAAGCCACCTCCTCCTTTGTTGATGGACGACATTTGCTACGCATTCTCCCAATAAATCGCAACCTGGTACCCGCCTTACCAACAATTACTTTTGTTTGTTTTTTTTTTTTGTTTTTTTTTTTTAATATGATGATCATCCCACTCCCAATCACTCCGCACGCATACTCCCAGATATTTTACAGACGTAACTGCTACCAGTGTTTGTCCCGCTATCATATAATCAATCATACAATAAAGGGTCCGTCTTTCTATATTATTCGCAATACATGTTAAGGGACAGTTGCCACTCCCTGCACCACGTGCCTATCCGCTGCAGATCGTCCTGCATTTTTCGCTGCAACTTCTCTGTATACTACAGCATCATCCGCGAAAAGACGCATGCAACGTCCGACACTATCTACTAGGTCATTTATATACATTGTGTGTGAAGAGCAATGGGTCCCATAACACTCCCCTGTGGCACGCCAGAGGTTACTTTAACGTCTGTAGACGTCTCTCCATTGATAACACAACATGCTGTGTTCTGTTTGCTACAATCTCTTCAGTCCAGCCACACACACTTGGTCCGACATTCTGCAGACACTTACTTTGTTTATCAGGCGACAGTGCGGAACTGTATCGAACGCCCTCCTTCCGGATGTCAACCAAAATGGCATCTACCTGGGAGCCTGTATCTAATATTTTCTGGGTCCCATGAACAAATAAAGCGCGTTGGGTCTCACACGATCGCTGTTTCCGGAATCCATGTTGATTCCTACATAGTAGACACTGGGTTTCCAAAAAACGACATGCTACTACTCGAGCATAAAACATGTTCTCACATTCTACAACCGATCGACGTCACAGATATAGGGCCTATAGTTTTGCGCATCTGCTCGACGACCCTTCTTCAAGCCCGGGACTGCCTGTGCTCTTTTCCAATCATTTGGAACCCTCCGTTCCTCTAGAGACTTGCGGTACACGGCTGTTAGGAGGTTCTGTCGCGTACTCTGTGTAGGTAGAATCGAATTGGTATCCCGTCAGGTCCAGTGGACTTTCCTCTGTTGAGTGATTCCAGTTGCTTTTCTATTCCTCCTTGGACACTTATTTCGATGTCAGCCATTTTTTCGTTTGTGCGAGAAGGAACTGCAGTGCGGTCGTCCTCCGTGAAACAGCTTTGGAAACAGGTGTTTAGTATTTCACAGCTTTACGCGTGTCATCCTCTGTTTCAATGCCATCATCATCCCGGAGTGTCTGGATATGCCGTTTCGAGCCGCTTACTACTGATTCAACGTACGACCACAACGTCCTAGGATTTGATTTGATTTCCTGTCACGTCGGTACATGGAATTTTACTTTCGCATTCACCGGACGCTTCACGCATAGCCCTCCTTACGCTAACTTTGGACATCGTTTAGCGTCTGTTTGTCTGAGAGGTTTTGGCTGCGTTTCAACTTTGAGTGAAGCTCTCCTTGCTTTCGCTATAGTTTCCTAAACTTTGGTTGTTGTACCGCGGTGGGTTTTTCCCATCCCTCACAGTTTTACTCGGCACGTACCTGTCTAAGACGCGTTTTACGATTGCCTTGCACTTTCTCCATAAACACTCAACATTGTCAGTGTCGGAGCAGACATTTGCGTTTTCATCTGTCTGCTAGTCTCAAATCTGCCTTCTATTACTCTTGCTAAACAGATAAACCTTCCTCCCTTTTTTGTGTATATTCCTATTAACGTCCATATTCAGCGATGCTGCAACGGCCTCTTGATCACTGGGTCCCTGTTCTGCACATACAGAGTCGACAAGTTCGGGGTCTGTTTGTCATCGGTAGGTCCACGATGTTATCTCCACGAGTCGGTTCTCTCTCTGTTTAATTGCTCGCGGTAATTTTCGTTCGGATGGTGCACTCGGTATACTGTCACTCGATGCTCTGTCCCTACCACCCGTCCTGAACATCTGGCACATTGAAATCTCCACCTAAGACTGTAACACGCTGAGGAAAGGAAAATGTATGTCCACATTTTCTCTCACTTGTTCGGCCACTAATGCTGCTGAGTCGCGAGGTCGGTAAAAGGAGCCAATTATCAACCTAGCTCGGCTGTTGAGTGTACCCTCCACCCACAATAGTTCACAGGAACCGTCCACCACTTCTACTTCACTACACAGGATAAACTACTACTAACAGCGACGAACCACTCCACCACCGGTTGCATGCACGCTATCCTTTCTAAAGCACCGTCTGTACCTATAACGATTGCAGCTTCGGCGCTTTCTATCAGCGCTTGACGTTCCGGTACTTTACCAACGCAGAGCTTCGACAGTTGACAATTACAATACCGATTGCCGCTTGGGTCCCCGCATGTCCTGACCTTGCCCCGCGCCCGTTGCCCTTTCCGTACTTGCCCAAGGGCCATCCAACCTAAACAGAACCGCCCAGCCCACGCCACACAACCCCTGCTACCCGTGTAGCCGCTTGTTGCGTATAGTGGACTCCACCTAAGACTATATAACATAACATGCCCTAAGGCATTCGCGGTGTACACCACCCTAAGGTGAGGTTAGGTTAGGTTAGGTGGACGTGGGTTAGGTTAAGGGTTACAGTTAGGTTAAGCGTCAAAGTTAGGTTAAGCGTTCGGACGTGAGGCGTCAGGTGGCCGCACCTACCTTTACGGCCGGACATCTTAGGTTAGAGGTTAGGTTAGGTTAAGGCGCCGAGAGGTCCGCGGTCAGGTTACGTTCACCTTCGGGCGCCACACGTAGGTTTCAAAGGTGTGTCGGTCGGTCGTCGGCAAGCCGCAAAAACTACAGACGACGTCGACCAAACCGCCGCACGACCGAGCAGGAGGCAGATATAAAACACACACACACACAAAAACAAAATTAAACACCACCCACCGGCCAAAGGGCACCAACAACCACAAACCCGAGCACCACGTCGACCAGAGGCAACCCGCCGCTCACGCGACATGGCTGGCAACTAAGGGGCAAACGGCAACGGCGCTTTCCGCACCGGGCCGGATGCACGTACGACAACACCGCTACCCGTACGCAGGCCTCCCATTGCACACAGCCGCTCTGTGTTTGAACATCATCAATGGCGCGCCCGCGGCTCGTCGCGGGCGCAGCCATAACGCCGCCACTTTTGCACCAACACATTCACGCACCGCAAAACAGCTCGCCGACACAGCACAGCCGACAAACAAAAACAACCCGCGAGACGGGGGCGACAACGACAACGATGACAACAACAACAGCAGCAAACAACTCGCACCAAGCGTCCAACAGGTAACAAACGGACAAGCACAGCCTCTGCTAACGGCCACGACGCCAGCGGCACACTGCTCCTTTCCCGCCACACTCGATTTCACAACGCACGCACGCGACCCCGTCAACGACACGACACGACACACGACGGGCTCCCTTCCCGCAACCTACACCTTTCCGCCACTACGCACAGCTCCACCCGACGCGCCCGTCGCAACGACACTACTGCACGCACTATCCACCCGCCTCCTCCTCTCCCCCCCCTTCCCGTACACAACAACACAGCCAAAAACAACACTCACGACCCAAACATACTAACGACATGGCACGTGCATCGGCGCACACCCCAACCAGTCACCGTCGACAACCACACGCAAGGCACGAAACCGGCGTCCTTCCACGTTGCCATCAAAGCTGCACAAACAACCACAGGAGGAACCACCAACAACGGCCCGCCCGCCCGCCCGCCCGCCCCAATATTCTCCCACCCTCACCTCACGCCGCAACCACCAAACGCACATTCCCGCTCGCTACCACACACCTCTCGGCAGCCGCTTCGCAAACACATGACGTGACGTGACATCATCACATCACGGGCTACGCACGCACACCGACCCACTTTCCTGCCCTTCGCCCTCTTCTTTCCGACGCCTGCCTTCGGCCGAGCACACGTACGTGGGTGGCACAACGCCCAACACAGTCACACACAGTCGACAGGCGCACGCCCAGGCACGCAACGACGCAGCGCAGCAAAGGCGCCCGCAACACATACCTCCTCTCTCTTCTCGCCGCCGCCGCCGACCGACCGCCCGCCCGCCAGCCAGCCAGCCAGCCAGCCAGCCAGCCACTCGCAATGTGCACTGCCAACCAGCCACACGTCCACCGCGCCGCCTCCGACCACCCGCCAGGGGGCGCTCACGTCCGCGACAACAGCGCGGCCCGCCGCCGGGCGGGCCCAGCCGAACCCAGCCCAGCCGGCGCGCGCTGCTCTGCACTCGGCGCGCCGCACATCCTGCTGCAGACCGGGCTCGTCTCTCTGTACGCGTCTGCCCGCATCTCGTCTTCCTGCGCATCAACACAACGAGGCCGCGTGAGCAAACCCCCCCGTCACAACGCCACATCACACACTGCCTCGTCTACCGCCGAAATGCACTCACCAGCCATCCGCTTCGTCTTCGTCTTGTTTACTCGTTGTTGTTGCAGCGGCGCACACAGCCCCGGCCGGCCGCATCCGAGGGTGGCCCGCCGCCAGCGTCTCCTCCTTGGGCACAGGTGCGGTGCCGTGCCGTGGCCGCCCATCCATCCAACCGCACTCATTTGCTGGCCGCCTCTGCTGCAGAAGAAGACAAAAAACGAAACGTACAAACATACACGCACCCACAGCGTGGCCACACACGGACGGGACCGACAGGCTCCAAGGCGACCAAAGGATAAAAACAAAATAAAAAAACAAAAAGACGCAAGCAAGCAACAAGCACAGGCTGTCGCCTCGCGCCTCTGTCCTTCCGCCCCCGCCCTTCTCTCCCACCACATGCCCACAAACACCACCGCCTCCCCCTCCCCGCACCTCCACATTCGCCCCCTCCATTTGTTCCTTTCTCGCTCTTCCCTTCTGTGTGTCTGCGTGCGTGCGCGGGCGGCGCCTCTCAACATCCGCCGGCCGTCCGTCCCGTTTTCGCCGTACCACACACGCCACCGCCTCCTCCCCGTCCACCACCGCCGCCCCTGTCCGCCCCGCACAACACCATACACCGCTGCTTGTCCTGGCCGTTGCCACCAAAGGCGCCAGCCGCAAACCGCGCCAACGCCGCAGCGCGCGTGCGTCCTTCCTTCTTGCTTCCTTCTCCGTGCCGACGCGGCCTCTATTCCCGCACCCATTCGGCCGACGACACAGCCGTTGGGCTCCGCACTGCGCGTACCGGCGTTACGCACGCACACCCACCCCCCTCGCGAACGCACGACTCATTGTCTTTGTTGTTTCTCCTCTTTCTTAACGTCTTTGTTTGTTTTGTTTTTTGTTTTTTGTTTTTTTTTTCGTTTTTCCCCACCGCCACATGTGACACAATGCCTCCCTCCACCTTTCGTTCGTGGTTGCTTGCTTTGTTTCTCTTTCTCATTGGTACACGTCCGACGCGCTCCATTTCCACCACACCACGGCCATCAGCCTCCTCAACGGGCAGGCGCAGTGTGCCATTCTCCGGCGCACAAGCACACCGCGCGGTACTGGCGCGGCTCGCTCTCCTCGCCCCCACGCCACGCCACGCCACGCCACCGGTGCGCAGCAGCACATGTGATGTCTCGCAACACGACACGCGGTGCGCACACCCCGACCACGCGGCTCTAAAGGCATGGCACCGGCGACATGCGCCGCCCCAGCCACGCATCCGTCGTCTCACGTTGTTCACTGCCAGCCGCGTCGGAGGCTACAACCGCAACCACCACAACAACGGTCCCCCTCCCGGCAACACATTTGTTGCACAAACAAACACAACCGCCGAGCGCAGCGCGAACCACCCACACGCGCCCTCCGCGTCTCCTTTCTCCTTTCGCCCCCTCCCATCTCCCGAATATGCCAGCAGCGCAGCGTTACGCGTGCCCCTCACCCGTCCACACTACCGCGAAACGAACACGCCTTCCGGGCCACCTGCAAGGGCACGCCCACCACCAAATACTGCCGTATTCACGGACGCAGTTCGCAACACGCAACGCACTCTCCACCTACCTTCTTTCTCTCGTCCCTTCTCTTTACAAACAAAACAAACACACAAACCAACCACGGCTAACACACTTTTTCGCGACACCTTTGACTGCGTTATCTCGACCGTGACGGCAGCTATCGACCATCCATTCCCCACTACACACACACACACACACACACACACACACACACACATCATTCGCTACACCGCACACGAAACGGCAAGGGCAAGGCACTCTCTCATAGATTCTTCCTCCGAGCCATATCGGGCGAACGTTGCATCCGGGAAGGCAATGCAATTCAGCCGTCACCACGGCCGACACTTGCAGCCGCGCCGTAAACGCATGTCAGTGCGGCTGCAATGCACGGGAACGTTCCGTTGCTCTAGACAGCGCCTCTCCGTTTTTCCCCTGTCTCGTTTTCCGGTGATTGCTTCTCCTTCTTCTTTTTCTTCGTTTCGTTTCGTTTTATTATTTTCGTTCCCCTCCTCCACCATTGTTTCCGTCCCCACAGTTTTTTTTTTTTGGCTCATTCCACACGTTCTGCCCAGACAAGACATGACATCCGACCGATCACAGTCAGCCTTTCGTCACCGTTCGCAGCGCCGACGGTGCCACAGTGAGACGGGTGTTCAGACCGACACGTTGCCATGATGCCCATAGACAGCTACTCAGGGCCGCCGGATCGGATCACATCACATCACCGACAAACCGGCCATTTCACCGGGGGACACAGACAACCGCGTGTACGCCCATAACAACAAACAACGGCCGTCGTCGTCTACCGTCACTGAACCGAACACACGTGCACCTTGAATGACGACACCGGCGTGCGTGCGCACAACAATCAATCATTCAAATCAACTGCAGAAACGGCTATCAAAATCAAGGGCCAAATAAATGGGTACACCACCGTGCGTGTCGCCTACCCCACCCGCCCGTACAATTCTTGCGTCTTCTTAATGACTAGTAAAGACACGTCCATTTTTTTTTTTTAAAACGTCACCAACACACCTCCACGCCGTACAGCAAAGGGAATAGTAAGACGGCAACACAACATTTCACCCTCGCCATCATGTATGTATGATGTGACAACAAACAAACCCGCCGACGGCCCTAACGGTGACATCCAACAGTCGCGAGGGGTTTCAATTGCAGTCACGTGACTAACCGGGCAGACAGAGACAAAGAAAGGAAAGGAATCAGCGACACAGACAACACCTCCTGTCTATGGTGTCGACAAACAAACAACCAACCAACCAACCAACCACGCCAAGACTCGCGAGCACGCATAACCACCACCACCAGCTGCTTCGCAACCAACCAAACCGGGTAGCTATGCGCCGCCTCACACAAACAACAATTCCGCTCTTCCCGCAAAGGCAATTTGGTGGCCCTGAAAAGGGCCGTTTTGCCGCTCTCGCAACGGAGGGGAGCTCCCTAGAGCCTTAACCCCCTCACTTGGAGCTCGTGTACTTGGTCACCGCCTTCGTGCCCTCGCTCACGGCGTGCTTGGCCAGCTCGCCAGGCAGCAAGAGCCGCACAGCCGTCTGGATCTCGCGGGACGTGATGGTCGAGCGCTTGTTGTAGTGCGCCAGGCGAGACGCCTCGGCCGCAATGCGCTCGAAAATGTCGTTCACGAAGCTGTTCATGATGCTCATCGCCTTCGACGAGATGCCCGTGTCGGGGTGCACCTGCTTCAGCACCTTGTAGATGTAGATGGCATAGCTCTCCTTCCTCTTGCGCTTCTTCTTCTTGTCGCCCTTCGAAATGTTCTTCTGCGCCTTGCCAGCCTTCTTGGCGGCCTTCCCGCTAGTCTTGGGCGGCATCTCGAACGTACAACAGCAAGCAGCAAGCGCTCCGCTCTAGTCAGCGTCTCCCCACACAGTGGCACCCGCCGCTACCGCAACACCCCACCTTTACCAGCTCGCCCTGTTGCGGCCGCCGACCAATGGGGCGCGCGCGCAACCGGCCGCCGCACCCGAGCCCATAAAGGGACCCCCACCCTAGTCCCGCCATTCCCGCTCACGCCGCGGAGAGTTGCGCATAAGCTGATTGTCGCTGTTGCCACTCGAGATGCCTGGACGCGGAAGTGGACGCAAAGCTGCTGCCTTGGCGGAGTTGCTGCTCACGTTAGCAGGAACATCCGGCAAGAAGAAGCGGAAGACTGTATTGCAGTGCTTTCGCTGCCAAAAGCTTGGCCACGTGGCTAAGCATTGCAGCGGAGCAGTCGCGTGCTTGAAGTGTGCGCAAGCACACGACACACGTGACTGCAAGAAGCAGAAGGACGTCCCCTGCACCTGCGCCAACTGCGGTGGCGCACACGCGGCCAACGCCCGTTCCTGCGCCTACAGAAGAAACTGGCGCGGACCGGAGAAGAAGACGCAGAAGCAAGTGACTACAACACACGAAGAGGTGGTCACTTGCACAGAAGACGTCGTCTCCAGGCGCCTTAACGACGCCGTACAAGACGCCATGTCCGCCTTCAAATCCGCCATGGCGGAAGAGAGGGCGATCATGCGGGCGGAACTGGGCCAGGCTCGGCGTCAGATTGCTGAGCTGACGCAGGAGCTTCGCTCAGCCAAAGCAGCTTCCGCCACAGCAGTCGACACCGCCACCCAGACGACTCCTCCACGAGAGAAGAAGGTCGCGACGGTGGCCACGCAGACCGACGTGCCTGCCGAAGGGGAGGCAACACAGCCCAAGACGGACCACGAAGCAGCAGCGCAAGAAGGGGAGTGGGAGGAAGTCCCATTCCTCCCGCTTCCAGACATGTACAGCGCAAGTGCTGTTACGCAGAAGATCGCTGCATCGCTTCGCGATGGCACGTACCCCCACCACGACAACCCTTACCCTTTCCTTCCACCTAACCGTCCTAAACCTCCACCCCCACACCAACCGATAGGGTATCCAGAAGGCCTTGTCGGCCTTTCTAGGGAGGATTACAACCTGATTAATTCCTACCCTATCTTTACCGAGTGGCAAATGCGCTACATTATCTTCGCTCTGGCCAGCGGAGAATACGAAGAAGCAGGGCACACTGTACCCAGCACCCCAACCGAGGGAGAGCCCTCAGCAACAGCCAAGAAGAAGAAGAAAAACCGTCATACCGACAAGTACAGAAGATAGGTCATCGGCACTCCTTGCCAGTCAAGAAAAACCTACAAGTACAGTACGAAGATTCGAAGAGATTCCCAGGGGAGTAAAGGCCAACAGGCCACAAACTTCCACCCGAACCTCCTCACAGTGAGGAAGTCATCAAAGGAGCAGCAGCTAGTCCCGCCGCCACGCACTCCGCTGCTCGACTCGCTGCGGCTCGCACCGTTACGTTACGTGTTTCAACTAGCCAAACGCCATGTCCGGACGCGGAAAGGGAGGCAAAGTCAAGGGCAAGTCAAAGTCCCGCTCAAGCAGGGCTGGGCTCCAGTTCCCGGTCGGCAGAATCCACCGCCTCCTGCGCAAGGGAAACTACGCCGAGCGCGTCGGCGCCGGGGCGCCCGTCTACCTCGCCGCCGTCATGGAGTACCTCGCGGCTGAGGTGCTCGAGCTGGCCGGAAACGCGGCCCGCGACAACAAGAAGACGCGCATCATCCCGCGCCACCTGCAGCTCGCCATCCGCAACGACGAGGAGCTCAACAAGCTCTTGTCGGGCGTCACCATCGCACAGGGTGGTGTCCTGCCCAACATCCAGGCCGTCCTGCTGCCAAAGAAGACCGAGAAGAAGGCCTAAACAGAGAGCGCGGCGCTGCGCTTGCGTGCTCCCTGCACGCAAACGCGCCTGCCTTTGCCTTGCCGGCTCGGCTCACAACAATCGGCCCTTTTCAGGGCCACCACACAAACCTACGTCCAAAGCAAAGTTTCCGTCGTCCGTGCTCGCCGCACTTTACACAACACGTCCACATACATACATTGCACAGCCAGCGCCGGCGCACGTCCGCCATCTTGTCCACAGCCCGTGTGGCCGAACGCGCACACATTTTGTCGTTTCTCTCTTTTTGTCTTTTTTGTTTCTGCACCCCTCCGCGCACGCACAGAGTCGCGTTCCAAACGACAACGACATCAATACACCGATAATGTGATGATCATTGTTAGCATTATAATGTTTCAATTAAAGGGGCGCGCGTGGCACAGACAAAAAAAAAAAAAACCAAACAGCTGATCCGATCGATCGATCGATCGATCGATCGATCCGGCCCGCCCGCCTATGCCCACGCCACAAACAAACAACAAACCACGCACACACTGGACTCAGCCGCGCCCATCGCGTCAAACTCAAAAACTAACGCACGCGCAGCAGCAGCAGCAGCAACAACAACAACACGCACAGGCAACACAGACTCTTTCGCACTTTTCAATCTCCGAACAGTGTGGTGGCCCTGAAAAGGGCCGTTTTCGTCTCTCCCACCAAGCACGGGCACGGCACGGCCGCGGGAAGGCCACAACGCAGCACAGCACACCGGCTGGCTGGCTGGCTGGCTGCCTGCCTAACCGCCGAAACCGTACAGGGTGCGCCCCTGCCTCTTCAGGGCGTACACCACGTCCATGGCCGTCACAGTCTTGCGCTTGGCGTGCTCAGTGTACGTCACCGCGTCGCGGATCACGTTCTCCAGGAACACCTTCAGCACTCCGCGGGTCTCCTCGTAGATCAGACCAGAGATGCGCTTCACGCCGCCCCTGCGAGCCAGGCGGCGGATGGCGGGCTTCGTGATGCCCTGGATGTTGTCGCGCAACACCTTGCGGTGCCGCTTGGCGCCACCCTTGCCCAGCCCCTTTCCTCCCTTGCCGCGGCCTGTCATTCTTCTTCCTTCCTCCTCCTCAAAGCAAGCAAGCGAAAAAACACAAGCGCCAGCTCCTCACCCGGCGCTAGCGAGTCGGCTACGGTGCGAGCTCTCTGCCGCCGCCCCCCTATATAGACTCTGGCCCCCGCCCTCCCCCCACCACGCGCACCGAGGGCATATAAGCGCGGCGCGGGGCCGCGCGGGCCCGTTGTCAAGGCAGCACCGGACGCTTCGTGTACCGCACGCACCTCCACGCCGCTCTTCCGCTATGGCCCGCACAAAGCAAACGGCCCGCAAGTCCACCGGCGGAAAGGCGCCGCGCAAACAGCTCGCCACCAAGGCGGCGAGGAAGAGCGCGCCCGCCACCGGCGGCGTCAAGAAGCCCCACCGCTACAGGCCGGGCACCGTCGCCCTGCGGGAAATCAGGCGCTACCAGAAGAGCACAGAGCTGCTCATCCGCAAGCTGCCGTTCCAGCGCCTAGTGCGCGAGATCGCCCAGGACTTCAAGACCGACCTGCGCTTCCAGAGCTCCGCAGTCATGGCCCTGCAGGAGGCCAGCGAGGCCTACCTCGTCGGCCTCTTCGAAGACACCAACCTGTGCGCAATCCACGCCAAGCGCGTCACCATCATGCCCAAGGACATCCAGCTCGCGCGCCGCATCCGCGGCGAGCGCGCCTAGAAACCGCGCCGCGCACGCGCGCCCGCCCAACAAAAACGGCCCTTTTCAGGGCCACTAACATCTCTCCGTCGCGAGCAAAACTTTTGTCGGTCTTGCCGCCCCGCAAAACAACAACAACCAATTCCCCTCCCGTCCACAGCCGCTCTCGCCAACAATCGACGTCACTCCCATCCCTCACAATACACACACACAACAGCCGGACGACGTCACCACACACCACGGGTGGCTGGCCGCCGCCGTCTCCGAGGCGCGCGCACGCTACGCTACACTACAACGTCAACGCCACCGCGCCTTCCCAATTCCCGCCGGCCACTTCCACGTCTCACGTCCCCCCGCCGCTTTGAGAGAGAGAGACACAACACACACACACAAAAGACACGACATCCGCAAAGCAAGCAAACACACAAACAAACTAGAGTCTCCAGAAACATACATGAGCAACCAAACGTCGGCCGCCGCAAAAAAAACAACTACAACAAAAACAAATAAAATAAAATAAAAAGACCAACAAACGGCCACAACCGCTCCGCTACCGCGCGCCGCCGCCTACCGCCACCGGCACCACAATCCAACCACCACGGCACGCAAACAGTACCCACAAGGGTCTCACACACAACCAACCACACCGGCGCATGCACGACAATCAACGCCTTCCCGACGTCCTTTGATGGCCCTGAGAAGGGCCGTTTTGGGCCGCGCGACAGCCGCAGCCGTGCCATCGCGCGCCACTAAGACGACGCGGGGGAGGGCGGTGGGGGACGACGGCGTCAAGCGCCAACCCCTCTCCCTTGCCTTTCTTTAACTTTACTACTTTACTTCTTCTTCTTGGGCGACGCCTTCGCCTTAGACGGCGTCGTCGCCTTCTTCGGGCGCGGCGCCTTCGGCTTCTTCGTCGGAACCTTGGCGGCCTTCTTCGCCTTCGACGGCGACTTGGCCTTGGCCGGCTTGGCCGCAGCCGCCTTCTTCGCACCCGCGGGAGCCGCCGACGCCGCAGACGCCTTCTTGGCGGCGCCCGCCTTCCGACCGGTCGCCGCCTTCACGCCACCAGCCTTCTTTGCGCCGGCCGCGCGGCCGCCCTTCTTCTCCTTGCTGGCCGGAGCGGCGCGCTTCTTCTTCGCACCGCCGGCACGAGCCTTGCCGCCCTCGGCCGCCCCGCCGCCGGCGCCGGCAAGCTTGAAAGAGCCGGACGCGCCCTTCCCCTTCGTCTGCACCAGCTCGCCAGCCACGACGGCCGACTTGAGGTACTTCTTGATAAAGGGCGCCAGCTTCTCCGCGTCCAGCTTGTAGTGCGCGGCAATGTACTTCTTGATCGCCTGCAGCGACGAGCCGCCGCGCTCCTTCAGACTCTTGATGGCGGCCGTCACCATCTCAGAGGTGCGCGGGTGCGCAGGCTTGGCGCGCGGCTTCTTCGCAGACGCCGCAGACTTGGCCTTCTTCGTCGTGCCGGTGGCGGCGGGTGCCGCAGCAGTCTCGTTCGTAGCCGCCTGATCTGCCATTATTTCGACGGACGACGCGCGTACACACAACAACAGAACAGCGAGAGAGAGCGGCAAGGCGGCAAGCACGGCAGAGAATAGCCGCCGCGCCGCCAGGCCCAGCCAGTGTCGCGGGCGGGCGCGGACGGCCGAGAGAGCGGCCGCCACTCTGCGCGCCGCCGCGCCGCGCCTCCCGCGCTTGCTACCGCCCAACGTCCGACAGCCTGTGCGGACCAGCCCCAAACCTGCGCCGCAACCACCCGCGCCATTCAAACCACCGAGGATGGGGCTACACACGGCCACACCACAGTCGCCAACCAGTCGCCACGGCAGCGCCGCAAACCACGGCCAAACTGCAGCTACCGCGCGCCACAGCCTGGCTCGGCCCGCCGAGAATCGCCGCCCCCGCCCAAATGCCGCCCCCACAGCCCCAGCCGACGACCCGCCACAATGGCCAAACCTTCGGCAAAACTGGCGCACCGTCGCCGCGCCAGCCCGGCCAGCGCGGCCGCCGCCACAGCCACACAAGCGGAGGCGTGCGGCGATGACGGCCGTGCAAACGCACCTCCGCCGCCCCATCGCCCTCCCACCGTTTCCCGATCGGCCCGCGGCCGTCGGGCCACCTCGCCCGCCAACATTCGCGCCCGTTTCCCACAAAATTGCCCGCCGCAAAACAAAAACGAGCGCCGCCTGCGCAACATGGGCACCGGCCAACCGAGGCGCCGCCGCCCCTCGCCGCTTTAAGCGAGGGTGGCTAACCGCCATCCGCAACTACAGACGCACCGAATCTGCCTTCAAAAGCACACACCGACAGCCGACCTCTAACATTTAGACTCCGCAAGCCACCCAACGGTGTGTGGCGGAGGGCACTTCACGTGCCAATGTCATTTACCTCCCTTTGCTGTTCCAGTCGCGTATGGTTCGCGGGACGAACCGACAGTCTGCAAAAAAAACGCCTCCGTGCGCGCTCGAATCTCTCTAACCACATCCATTCGTGATCTCCTCGGGAGGTATACGCAATATATTCGATACCCCATCCAGAAACGCAATATCTCGAAACCTGGCGAGCAAGCTACACCGCGATGCAGAGCGCCTCTATTGCAGAGTCTGCCGCTTGGGTTTGTTAAACATCTCCGTAACGCTATCACGGTTACCAAATGACCCTGCGACGAAACGTTGGATCGTCTCCGTCGCCTCCGTCAACGCGACCTGGTACGGATCCCACACTGATGGGCAACACGCACGTATAGGTCGAACGAACGGGTGTTTTGTAAGCCACCTCCTCCTTTGTTGATGGACGACATTTGCTACGCATTCTCCCAATAAATCGCAACCTGGTACCCGCCTTACCAACAATTACTTTTGTTTGTTTTTTTTTTTTGTTTTTTTTTTTTAATATGATGATCATCCCACTCCCAATCACTCCGCACGCATACTCCCAGATATTTTACAGACGTAACTGCTACCAGTGTTTGTCCCGCTATCATATAATCAATCATACAATAAAGGGTCCGTCTTTCTATATTATTCGCAATACATGTTAAGGGACAGTTGCCACTCCCTGCACCACGTGCCTATCCGCTGCAGATCGTCCTGCATTTTTCGCTGCAACTTCTCTGTATACTACAGCATCATCCGCGAAAAGACGCATGCAACGTCCGACACTATCTACTAGGTCATTTATATACATTGTGTGTGAAGAGCAATGGGTCCCATAACACTCCCCTGTGGCACGCCAGAGGTTACTTTAACGTCTGTAGACGTCTCTCCATTGATAACACAACATGCTGTGTTCTGTTTGCTACAATCTCTTCAGTCCAGCCACACACACTTGGTCCGACATTCTGCAGACACTTACTTTGTTTATCAGGCGACAGTGCGGAACTGTATCGAACGCCCTCCTTCCGGATGTCAACCAAAATGGCATCTACCTGGGAGCCTGTATCTAATATTTTCTGGGTCCCATGAACAAATAAAGCGCGTTGGGTCTCACACGATCGCTGTTTCCGGAATCCATGTTGATTCCTACATAGTAGACACTGGGTTTCCAAAAAACGACATGCTACTACTCGAGCATAAAACATGTTCTCACATTCTACAACCGATCGACGTCACAGATATAGGGCCTATAGTTTTGCGCATCTGCTCGACGACCCTTCTTCAAGCCCGGGACTGCCTGTGCTCTTTTCCAATCATTTGGAACCCTCCGTTCCTCTAGAGACTTGCGGTACACGGCTGTTAGGAGGTTCTGTCGCGTACTCTGTGTAGGTAGAATCGAATTGGTATCCCGTCAGGTCCAGTGGACTTTCCTCTGTTGAGTGATTCCAGTTGCTTTTCTATTCCTCCTTGGACACTTATTTCGATGTCAGCCATTTTTTCGTTTGTGCGAGAAGGAACTGCAGTGCGGTCGTCCTCCGTGAAACAGCTTTGGAAACAGGTGTTTAGTATTTCACAGCTTTACGCGTGTCATCCTCTGTTTCAATGCCATCATCATCCCGGAGTGTCTGGATATGCCGTTTCGAGCCGCTTACTACTGATTCAACGTACGACCACAACGTCCTAGGATTTGATTTGATTTCCTGTCACGTCGGTACATGGAATTTTACTTTCGCATTCACCGGACGCTTCACGCATAGCCCTCCTTACGCTAACTTTGGACATCGTTTAGCGTCTGTTTGTCTGAGAGGTTTTGGCTGCGTTTCAACTTTGAGTGAAGCTCTCCTTGCTTTCGCTATAGTTTCCTAAACTTTGGTTGTTGTACCGCGGTGGGTTTTTCCCATCCCTCACAGTTTTACTCGGCACGTACCTGTCTAAGACGCGTTTTACGATTGCCTTGCACTTTCTCCATAAACACTCAACATTGTCAGTGTCGGAGCAGACATTTGCGTTTTCATCTGTCTGCTAGTCTCAAATCTGCCTTCTATTACTCTTGCTAAACAGATAAACCTTCCTCCCTTTTTTGTGTATATTCCTATTAACGTCCATATTCAGCGATGCTGCAACGGCCTCTTGATCACTGGGTCCCTGTTCTGCACATACAGAGTCGACAAGTTCGGGGTCTGTTTGTCATCGGTAGGTCCACGATGTTATCTCCACGAGTCGGTTCTCTCTCTGTTTAATTGCTCGCGGTAATTTTCGTTCGGATGGTGCACTCGGTATACTGTCACTCGATGCTCTGTCCCTACCACCCGTCCTGAACATCTGGCACATTGAAATCTCCACCTAAGACTGTAACACGCTGAGGAAAGGAAAATGTATGTCCACATTTTCTCTCACTTGTTCGGCCACTAATGCTGCTGAGTCGCGAGGTCGGTAAAAGGAGCCAATTATCAACCTAGCTCGGCTGTTGAGTGTACCCTCCACCCACAATAGTTCACAGGAACCGTCCACCACTTCTACTTCACTACACAGGATAAACTACTACTAACAGCGACGAACCACTCCACCACCGGTTGCATGCACGCTATCCTTTCTAAAGCACCGTCTGTACCTATAACGATTGCAGCTTCGGCGCTTTCTATCAGCGCTTGACGTTCCGGTACTTTACCAACGCAGAGCTTCGACAGTTGACAATTACAATACCGATTGCCGCTTGGGTCCCCGCATGTCCTGACCTTGCCCCGCGCCCGTTGCCCTTTCCGTACTTGCCCAAGGGCCATCCAACCTAAACAGAACCGCCCAGCCCACGCCACACAACCCCTGCTACCCGTGTAGCCGCTTGTTGCGTATAGTGGACTCCACCTAAGACTATATAACATAACATGCCCTAAGGCATTCGCGGTGTACACCACCCTAAGGTGAGGTTAGGTTAGGTTAGGTGGACGTGGGTTAGGTTAAGGGTTACAGTTAGGTTAAGCGTCAAAGTTAGGTTAAGCGTTCGGACGTGAGGCGTCAGGTGGCCGCACCTACCTTTACGGCCGGACATCTTAGGTTAGAGGTTAGGTTAGGTTAAGGCGCCGAGAGGTCCGCGGTCAGGTTACGTTCACCTTCGGGCGCCACACGTAGGTTTCAAAGGTGTGTCGGTCGGTCGTCGGCAAGCCGCAAAAACTACAGACGACGTCGACCAAACCGCCGCACGACCGAGCAGGAGGCAGATATAAAACACACACACACACAAAAACAAAATTAAACACCACCCACCGGCCAAAGGGCACCAACAACCACAAACCCGAGCACCACGTCGACCAGAGGCAACCCGCCGCTCACGCGACATGGCTGGCAACTAAGGGGCAAACGGCAACGGCGCTTTCCGCACCGGGCCGGATGCACGTACGACAACACCGCTACCCGTACGCAGGCCTCCCATTGCACACAGCCGCTCTGTGTTTGAACATCATCAATGGCGCGCCCGCGGCTCGTCGCGGGCGCAGCCATAACGCCGCCACTTTTGCACCAACACATTCACGCACCGCAAAACAGCTCGCCGACACAGCACAGCCGACAAACAAAAACAACCCGCGAGACGGGGGCGACAACGACAACGATGACAACAACAACAGCAGCAAACAACTCGCACCAAGCGTCCAACAGGTAACAAACGGACAAGCACAGCCTCTGCTAACGGCCACGACGCCAGCGGCACACTGCTCCTTTCCCGCCACACTCGATTTCACAACGCACGCACGCGACCCCGTCAACGACACGACACGACACACGACGGGCTCCCTTCCCGCAACCTACACCTTTCCGCCACTACGCACAGCTCCACCCGACGCGCCCGTCGCAACGACACTACTGCACGCACTATCCACCCGCCTCCTCCTCTCCCCCCCCTTCCCGTACACAACAACACAGCCAAAAACAACACTCACGACCCAAACATACTAACGACATGGCACGTGCATCGGCGCACACCCCAACCAGTCACCGTCGACAACCACACGCAAGGCACGAAACCGGCGTCCTTCCACGTTGCCATCAAAGCTGCACAAACAACCACAGGAGGAACCACCAACAACGGCCCGCCCGCCCGCCCGCCCGCCCCAATATTCTCCCACCCTCACCTCACGCCGCAACCACCAAACGCACATTCCCGCTCGCTACCACACACCTCTCGGCAGCCGCTTCGCAAACACATGACGTGACGTGACATCATCACATCACGGGCTACGCACGCACACCGACCCACTTTCCTGCCCTTCGCCCTCTTCTTTCCGACGCCTGCCTTCGGCCGAGCACACGTACGTGGGTGGCACAACGCCCAACACAGTCACACACAGTCGACAGGCGCACGCCCAGGCACGCAACGACGCAGCGCAGCAAAGGCGCCCGCAACACATACCTCCTCTCTCTTCTCGCCGCCGCCGCCGACCGACCGCCCGCCCGCCAGCCAGCCAGCCAGCCAGCCAGCCAGCCACTCGCAATGTGCACTGCCAACCAGCCACACGTCCACCGCGCCGCCTCCGACCACCCGCCAGGGGGCGCTCACGTCCGCGACAACAGCGCGGCCCGCCGCCGGGCGGGCCCAGCCGAACCCAGCCCAGCCGGCGCGCGCTGCTCTGCACTCGGCGCGCCGCACATCCTGCTGCAGACCGGGCTCGTCTCTCTGTACGCGTCTGCCCGCATCTCGTCTTCCTGCGCATCAACACAACGAGGCCGCGTGAGCAAACCCCCCCGTCACAACGCCACATCACACACTGCCTCGTCTACCGCCGAAATGCACTCACCAGCCATCCGCTTCGTCTTCGTCTTGTTTACTCGTTGTTGTTGCAGCGGCGCACACAGCCCCGGCCGGCCGCATCCGAGGGTGGCCCGCCGCCAGCGTCTCCTCCTTGGGCACAGGTGCGGTGCCGTGCCGTGGCCGCCCATCCATCCAACCGCACTCATTTGCTGGCCGCCTCTGCTGCAGAAGAAGACAAAAAACGAAACGTACAAACATACACGCACCCACAGCGTGGCCACACACGGACGGGACCGACAGGCTCCAAGGCGACCAAAGGATAAAAACAAAATAAAAAAACAAAAAGACGCAAGCAAGCAACAAGCACAGGCTGTCGCCTCGCGCCTCTGTCCTTCCGCCCCCGCCCTTCTCTCCCACCACATGCCCACAAACACCACCGCCTCCCCCTCCCCGCACCTCCACATTCGCCCCCTCCATTTGTTCCTTTCTCGCTCTTCCCTTCTGTGTGTCTGCGTGCGTGCGCGGGCGGCGCCTCTCAACATCCGCCGGCCGTCCGTCCCGTTTTCGCCGTACCACACACGCCACCGCCTCCTCCCCGTCCACCACCGCCGCCCCTGTCCGCCCCGCACAACACCATACACCGCTGCTTGTCCTGGCCGTTGCCACCAAAGGCGCCAGCCGCAAACCGCGCCAACGCCGCAGCGCGCGTGCGTCCTTCCTTCTTGCTTCCTTCTCCGTGCCGACGCGGCCTCTATTCCCGCACCCATTCGGCCGACGACACAGCCGTTGGGCTCCGCACTGCGCGTACCGGCGTTACGCACGCACACCCACCCCCCTCGCGAACGCACGACTCATTGTCTTTGTTGTTTCTCCTCTTTCTTAACGTCTTTGTTTGTTTTGTTTTTTGTTTTTTGTTTTTTTTTTCGTTTTTCCCCACCGCCACATGTGACACAATGCCTCCCTCCACCTTTCGTTCGTGGTTGCTTGCTTTGTTTCTCTTTCTCATTGGTACACGTCCGACGCGCTCCATTTCCACCACACCACGGCCATCAGCCTCCTCAACGGGCAGGCGCAGTGTGCCATTCTCCGGCGCACAAGCACACCGCGCGGTACTGGCGCGGCTCGCTCTCCTCGCCCCCACGCCACGCCACGCCACGCCACCGGTGCGCAGCAGCACATGTGATGTCTCGCAACACGACACGCGGTGCGCACACCCCGACCACGCGGCTCTAAAGGCATGGCACCGGCGACATGCGCCGCCCCAGCCACGCATCCGTCGTCTCACGTTGTTCACTGCCAGCCGCGTCGGAGGCTACAACCGCAACCACCACAACAACGGTCCCCCTCCCGGCAACACATTTGTTGCACAAACAAACACAACCGCCGAGCGCAGCGCGAACCACCCACACGCGCCCTCCGCGTCTCCTTTCTCCTTTCGCCCCCTCCCATCTCCCGAATATGCCAGCAGCGCAGCGTTACGCGTGCCCCTCACCCGTCCACACTACCGCGAAACGAACACGCCTTCCGGGCCACCTGCAAGGGCACGCCCACCACCAAATACTGCCGTATTCACGGACGCAGTTCGCAACACGCAACGCACTCTCCACCTACCTTCTTTCTCTCGTCCCTTCTCTTTACAAACAAAACAAACACACAAACCAACCACGGCTAACACACTTTTTCGCGACACCTTTGACTGCGTTATCTCGACCGTGACGGCAGCTATCGACCATCCATTCCCCACTACACACACACACACACACACACACACACACACACATCATTCGCTACACCGCACACGAAACGGCAAGGGCAAGGCACTCTCTCATAGATTCTTCCTCCGAGCCATATCGGGCGAACGTTGCATCCGGGAAGGCAATGCAATTCAGCCGTCACCACGGCCGACACTTGCAGCCGCGCCGTAAACGCATGTCAGTGCGGCTGCAATGCACGGGAACGTTCCGTTGCTCTAGACAGCGCCTCTCCGTTTTTCCCCTGTCTCGTTTTCCGGTGATTGCTTCTCCTTCTTCTTTTTCTTCGTTTCGTTTCGTTTTATTATTTTCGTTCCCCTCCTCCACCATTGTTTCCGTCCCCACAGTTTTTTTTTTTGGCTCATTCCACACGTTCTGCCCAGACAAGACATGACATCCGACCGATCACAGTCAGCCTTTCGTCACCGTTCGCAGCGCCGACGGTGCCACAGTGAGACGGGTGTTCAGACCGACACGTTGCCATGATGCCCATAGACAGCTACTCAGGGCCGCCGGATCGGATCACATCACATCACCGACAAACCGGCCATTTCACCGGGGGACACAGACAACCGCGTGTACGCCCATAACAACAAACAACGGCCGTCGTCGTCTACCGTCACTGAACCGAACACACGTGCACCTTGAATGACGACACCGGCGTGCGTGCGCACAACAATCAATCATTCAAATCAACTGCAGAAACGGCTATCAAAATCAAGGGCCAAATAAATGGGTACACCACCGTGCGTGTCGCCTACCCCACCCGCCCGTACAATTCTTGCGTCTTCTTAATGACTAGTAAAGACACGTCCATTTTTTTTTTTTAAAACGTCACCAACACACCTCCACGCCGTACAGCAAAGGGAATAGTAAGACGGCAACACAACATTTCACCCTCGCCATCATGTATGTATGATGTGACAACAAACAAACCCGCCGACGGCCCTAACGGTGACATCCAACAGTCGCGAGGGGTTTCAATTGCAGTCACGTGACTAACCGGGCAGACAGAGACAAAGAAAGGAAAGGAATCAGCGACACAGACAACACCTCCTGTCTATGGTGTCGACAAACAAACAACCAACCAACCAACCAACCACGCCAAGACTCGCGAGCACGCATAACCACCACCACCAGCTGCTTCGCAACCAACCAAACCGGGTAGCTATGCGCCGCCTCACACAAACAACAATTCCGCTCTTCCCGCAAAGGCAATTTGGTGGCCCTGAAAAGGGCCGTTTTGCCGCTCTCGCAACGGAGGGGAGCTCCCTAGAGCCTTAACCCCCTCACTTGGAGCTCGTGTACTTGGTCACCGCCTTCGTGCCCTCGCTCACGGCGTGCTTGGCCAGCTCGCCAGGCAGCAAGAGCCGCACAGCCGTCTGGATCTCGCGGGACGTGATGGTCGAGCGCTTGTTGTAGTGCGCCAGGCGAGACGCCTCGGCCGCAATGCGCTCGAAAATGTCGTTCACGAAGCTGTTCATGATGCTCATCGCCTTCGACGAGATGCCCGTGTCGGGGTGCACCTGCTTCAGCACCTTGTAGATGTAGATGGCATAGCTCTCCTTCCTCTTGCGCTTCTTCTTCTTGTCGCCCTTCGAAATGTTCTTCTGCGCCTTGCCAGCCTTCTTGGCGGCCTTCCCGCTAGTCTTGGGCGGCATCTCGAACGTACAACAGCAAGCAGCAAGCGCTCCGCTCCAGTCAGCGTCTCCCCACACAGTGGCACCCGCCGACCTGATATGTTTGGGGTTTTCTCCCCCTTTTGTTAATTGAAGTACCGGCATCCTATTGATGCCCTGACTTTCGAGATGGTACCTTTAGGTTAGGATTGGCTTTTCTTTTGTCTGTAGTGGTTTGGGGGTGTTCCCCGGGTATATGAACTGTGTTTGTTTAATGATGGTTATGATATAAGTGGATGAAAGTCAGTGTAGGTCGTCATCTGAACTGACGGTGAATGGTAGTGATGGGAGTTCTGTGAGTAGGGAGAATGTCTGGTCCTAGGGATCTAATGAGGGGGAAAGGTGAGGAATGAGATGTTTCGTAGAATTTCGTTGACTTCATTTTTATGAGATGGTTAAATGTCGGTTGACCTAGCATACCTCTAATTTCCTCGTTACTGGAGAACCAGGGGGCATCTGCGATTATTCTAAACGTCTTGTTTTGTATCACTTCTAGTGATGCCAGGTGTGTGTTTGCCGCCATGCTCCACACCTCCGATCCATAGAGAATAACTGGCAGAATTATTGTTTTCCATATTCGGAGCTTCGCCTCTGTTGATAAGCCCCTGCCCTTAAGAAGGGGATACAGTTGGTAGAGCCGGGCGGAACCTTTGTTTTTGGCCTCTGTTATATGCTGTTTGAACGTGAGGTTTTTGTCTATGTTCAGTCCCAGGTATTTTATAACTTTTCTCCATGGGAGTTGTTGTCCATCATGGTTCAGATTTCTGTTGGGTCTTGTTATTTTGTGTGTGAAAATTATGGCTTGGCACTTGCCCGGATTTATTTTTACTTTCCATAAGTTACACCAGAGATCGACTTTGTTGAGGTGCCGCTGGAGGCTACACGTTATACGATTTATGTTACGCCCGCTGTGGTATAGCGCTGTGTCATCAGCGTAGAGCGCTATGTTCCCGCCCGGCTCTTTTGAGATATCATTCGTGAACACAAGATAGAGGAGGGGGCCAAGCACAGATCCCTGTGGGACACCCGCTTCTATATTAGTTATTGGACTTTTCGCTCCATCAACTGAAGCGAAAAACCTCCTGTCTGACAAAAATGAGTGAATCATTTTTAACAGGTGATTGGGGCAATTTAGCTTCGACAGCTTGTAGAGGAGGCCGTCATGCCAGACACGGTCAAACGCCTTCTCTATGTCGAGGAATATGGCTGCTGTACTGTCTCCATGGTGTTTCTCGGCACAGATGTGCTCCACCAGGCGGATGGCTTGCTGGGTGGTGCTATGACCAGCACGAAAACCGAATTGTTCCGGGGTAAGGATAGTGTTATCGTTTAGGAATTTAAGTAGGGCGTTTAGGATGAGGATTTCGAGAAGTTTTGATAAGTGATTTAATAGCGAGATAGGACGATAGTTTTGTGGGAATAGATGGTCTTTGTTGGGTTTGGGGATTGAGATGATCTTGGCAACCTTCCAGGCTGAAGGGAAATATTGTAGCTTGAGACAGTGGTTGAGGATATTTGATAGATGGGAAATGGCAGGTTGTGGAAGGTGTTTAAGAAGTGGGGGTTTTATAAGGTCGGGACCAGGGGCTTTTGCATTGCCGATCCGCCTGATGTAAGCTGTTATTTCGCGTTCATTTGTGTCTGCGAAGGTGGTGTCAATCCTCTCATTGAGTTTTCGTGCGAGGTGCCTCTCGACTCTCCTCTCTAGCCTCTCTGCTTCTCCCTCGTCGTTCTCTACTACGTTTTCTTGGAACTGGAGTTCGTAGGTGTCTGACATGGCGGCCGCCTTATCTGCAGGGGTGTAAACCAGCCCCTGTTGCCCATGCAGTGGTCTTGTGGCTGTCTGGGGTTGCCGCCTACCCTTTATGATTCGCCAGAATTGTTCAGGGTTTGATTCGGCTGCCTGCAAGCTCTGTTGGTACCTGCTGCACCGGAGCATATGCAATCTGGTTTTGATTTCACGGGCCATTTGGTCCATTATCCTCCTATCTTGAGGGTAACGGTATGTTTGCCATCGCTTCCTGGTCCGGTTTTTGTCTGTTATTAATTGGGCTAGGTCTTGTGGTAAGTTGTTCCTGCCCCTGTTTTGTGTGAGTTTGATTGTTGTGACTTGGGCACAGCTCTTGATTATGTTGGTAAAGTCTGCTGCGGCTTTGTCTATGTCTTCTGTAGATGCATATTCCGGTGCTGGGTCTGGTATGTGATGTGCCACTAGTTCTTTATATCGTACCCAATTTGTGTGGTACGTAGTGTGGATGCTTTCTGTTGGTATGATGTGGTCATTTTCGAATCTTAAGATGACTGGGTTATGGTCAGAGTTCAGAGTGTTAATGACTTCTGTGCTTGTGCCCAGGTCAATATTTTTTAGTAAGAATATGTCCAGCTTGTCTGGCAGATGTCTTGAGTTGTATGGGAAGTGGGTAGGTTCGTCTGGGGCTACCACTTGAACTGCTGGGTGGGTATCCAGGTATCTCAGCAGCTGGTTCCCACTTGTATTTCCAGTGCGGCAACCCCATGCCCTGTGCTTGGCATTCAGGTCCCCCCCTACTATGGTCCTGTTGTTCACATTTAGCAAGCTGTCGAGGTCACTGTGATGGAAGCGTTCATTTGGGGGGTGGTAGGTTGCCACCAGGACAGTTGGGTGTTGGTTTAACATGATTTGTATTGCAGTTGCCTCTGTGTTAATTAGAGGCGGGATGGTGACTTGTCGGTGGCATATCCGGTGTTTTATGAGGACACCAGTTCCGCCACCTGGTCTGTTAGGACGGTCAGTCCGGATAAGAATGTAATTTTTGACTCGAAATTGTTCATCAGGGGTTAGATGGGTTTCATTGACTAGTGCTACGTCGATGCCATAATCTTCTAGAAACATTTCCAGTTCGTGTCGGTCGTGGAATACTCCGTCTGCATTCCAGATGGCGATGGTGATGTGTTGTTTCCTATTCGCCATCGGAAAACAGTGGGAGTATGGTGGTGAAAAAAATTGATACCTTCGTGAGGGTGTTTGGAGCTTCAAGGATTTGGCTTATTGCATTTTTCACTTTCGTGAAGAAGTCGGTGGTTTGTAATTTCTGGATGAGGTTTATAACCTTCTTGACGAAGTCCCAGGGCTGGTTTTGGTTTGGACTATGCTCCTGGGTATTTCGGTTTTGTTGGATATGTGGTGGTTGCTGCTGTGCTGGAGATGCTGTAATCTCGACAGTTCTGATATCTGATTCTGTGTGGGGTGTTGTAGAAGAGATGGGGGCTTGCAGGAGCTGCTGGGATGCTGTTGGTGGTGGTGGATTTGTTGTGGTGGTTGTTGCCAGTAGTGGCAGGGGAGGTATTTCTGTGGATGTTGCTGCTGGTGATAGCATGGGTGTGGGGTGAGTTGGTGAGTCTGGATTGTTGGCATGGTTTGTGGGCAGAGGGGGGGTTTTTGTCCTTTTGGGGGAGGGCCGTGAGACCTGGGTGGCAACTGGTTGGTTTGGTGGGGTGGCTGGGCGTCTTTGCGCTGGTGGTAGGCGTTGGGGTCGTGGTTGGGCTTTTGGTTTGGTCACCTTTGCCGGTTGGGGGTTTGTTTTTACCACCTGGGCTAAGGTGCGGTTATCATTGGTGTGTTCTTCAGGTGGTTCTATTGTGCACTCTTGCAGAGGAGGTGGTGGAGTGGTTTGGTTATTAGGGTTTCTTCCCGCGTTTGCGGGTGTTGGTGGCGTGGGGAAGTGCGCTTCCTCCAAGATTGGTGGTGGGGGGGGTGGGGGTGGGGCATTTCTGGCTGTGGTCGTGCGTTTTGCTTCCCAGGCCTCGACAAGCTTGATACGTACCGGGCATCCCCCATAGGATGCAGGGTGAGCCCCTCCACAGTTTGCGCAAGTGGCTGGTGTGTCTCTTGATTTCGTGCAGGTGCTTGACAGGTGAGGTCCAGCACACTTCACACACCTTGGGGCCATGTTGCATTGCTGAGCTCCGTGTCTGAAGCGTTGGCAAATGTAACATTGGGTTGGACCTGCTGGTTTTCTATAAAGCTCTACTGCGATTGTCATGTGCAGCAGTCTTTGCAGCTTGAAAATCTTTCTGGATTCAGCTGTGTTTAGTAAGTTTACTTGGAAGTTCCTGGTCTTCCTGCGTGGGGCAGAGATGGTTCTACCTTCTGCGTCTATTTCTGTTTGTGGCTGTGCCACCTGGTACACGCCCTGCACCTGAAAGCCGCTTTCTAGTAGTGCCTGCTTCACTTCGTCTGGGGTCCAATGTGGGGTTAATCTTTTTATGACCACCTTTAGTGTGTGTTTGGGGTCATCATTATATGTATAGAATTCTATTTGTCTTTTACGGAATTCCTGCTTCAGGAAATAGAAGTCATCTGAGTTTGTCGCCTGGTAGACAATACTGTCTCCCTTGTATGTTGTGCTGAGGGCCCCTTTTAGCTTGCCTTGTATCTGGCCGATAAAAGTTGTGTACCCCTTCGTCTCGAAAACTGTAATGGGGGGTATTTTTCTTCCCCTGGCTTGTGATGCCTTTGGTATTTGGGTGGCTTGTGTGTTTTTGTTTTGCGGTGCAGGCTGGGCAGTGTCCAACTCTCCTTGTTGTGATGTAGTTGGCTCCTGATTTGCTGCCTCGCGCCTGCTCCTTTCTTGCGGGATGGTTTTCTGATTGCCTTGCGCCACTTTTTGGGCTGGCTCCGCGATGTTTTTGGTTGTAGGCAGTTGTTGCTCTTGCCTCATAAGTGTTACTCTCTTACCGTTTCTGAGATGGAGGGGAGAATTTGGTTCAATTCCAGGTCCTGGGGAATTAGAGTCGCAGTCAGAGCCAGAAGAGTCGGTGTCTACTATGAGCTTATCTGAGTCAGAACTGCTGCTCAGTGAGGGTGTATGAATTGGTGAGATTAGTGGGGGATGTGGGGCAGAAGATGATACTGACAGGTTTGCAGGTGGGTCCATTTTGGCCTCCTGATGGTCAGAGTCGTGCGGGCGCTCCATGGAGAGGTAGCCACGATATGAAATGGTTTACTAGTACTTCCCTATACTTCGACAATTTCGGTGCCAAAGTAATTTCCCTACACCTGGCAGGCGCGGGATGCCACCACGGGCCTCACAGTCAGGCTGTTTGACTGTGTGACTCGGCGGGTCCCTGGACTGCAACTTCCCTAACGCCTATGGCACCGAAATTCTCGAAAGATGATGTTTTATAGCCACCTTCTCTAGGCAGGATGTTCTTCTTTTCTTCTCTTCGAGCTACGCCATTCGTCCGAACGAGCGCCCCAGTAATCTAGACTCCGTCCCCGGTCGTGCGTGTGCAACACGACTTTTGCTTTTCTCGACACGACAATTTGCTTTTTCAGATAGCACACGCCCGACCACGTCCGGAAACCCAGAGAACAGCGCGGCTCGATAAACCTCCCGATCCGGCGAAACACGCCGCTATGGCGCGAGCACGCAAGGCGACGACCAAGCACACGAGAAGCAAGCAGGGAGGCGAGCTCCAGACAAAGGCTGCGAGAGCGCGCGGTGGGAAATTCCAGGGCTGAGAGCACAATAGCGGCGCGGAGCACAGGTAAACGCACGTCCGTCCGCTTCGCAGTCCCACCTCGGAATGGCCTGGCACCCGCCGCTACCGCAACACCCCACCTTTACCAGCTCGCCCTGTTGCGGCCGCCGACCAATGGGGCGCGCGCGCAACCGGCCGCCGCACCCGAGCCCATAAAGGGACCCCCACCCTAGTCCCGCCGCCACGCACTCCGCTGCTCGACTCGCTGCGGCTCGCACCGTTACGTTACGTGTTTCAACTAGCCAAACGCCATGTCCGGACGCGGAAAGGGAGGCAAAGTCAAGGGCAAGTCAAAGTCCCGCTCAAGCAGGGCTGGGCTCCAGTTCCCGGTCGGCAGAATCCACCGCCTCCTGCGCAAGGGAAACTACGCCGAGCGCGTCGGCGCCGGGGCGCCCGTCTACCTCGCCGCCGTCATGGAGTACCTCGCGGCTGAGGTGCTCGAGCTGGCCGGAAACGCGGCCCGCGACAACAAGAAGACGCGCATCATCCCGCGCCACCTGCAGCTCGCCATCCGCAACGACGAGGAGCTCAACAAGCTCTTGTCGGGCGTCACCATCGCACAGGGTGGTGTCCTGCCCAACATCCAGGCCGTCCTGCTGCCAAAGAAGACCGAGAAGAAGGCCTAAACAGAGAGCGCGGCGCTGCGCTTGCGTGCTCCCTGCACGCAAACGCGCCTGCCTTTGCCTTGCCGGCTCGGCTCACAACAATCGGCCCTTTTCAGGGCCACCACACAAACCTACGTCCAAAGCAAAGTTTCCGTCGTCCGTGCTCGCCGCACTTTACACAACACGTCCACATACATACATTGCACAGCCGGCGCACGTCCGCCATCTTGTCCACAGCCCGTGTGGCCGAACGCGCACACATTTTGTCGTTTCTCTCTTTTTGTCTTTTTTGTTTCTGCACCCCTCCGCGCACGCACAGAGTCGCGTTCCAAACGACAACGACATCAATACACCGATAATGTGATGATCATTGTTAGCATTATAATGTTTCAATTAAAGGGGCGCGCGTGGCACAGACAAAAAAAAAAAAAACCAAACAGCTGATCCGATCGATCGATCGATCGATCGATCGATCCGGCCCGCCCGCCTATGCCCACGCCACAAACAAACAACAAACCACGCACACACTGGACTCAGCCGCGCCCATCGCGTCAAACTCAAAAACTAACGCACGCGCAGCAGCAGCAACAACAACAACACGCACAGGCAACACAGACTCTTTCGCACTTTTCAATCTCCGAACAGTGTGGTGGCCCTGAAAAGGGCCGTTTTCGTCTCTCCCACCAAGCACGGGCACGGCACGGCCGCGGGAAGGCCACAACGCAGCACAGCACACCGGCTGGCTGGCTGGCTGGCTGCCTGCCTAACCGCCGAAACCGTACAGGGTGCGCCCCTGCCTCTTCAGGGCGTACACCACGTCCATGGCCGTCACAGTCTTGCGCTTGGCGTGCTCAGTGTACGTCACCGCGTCGCGGATCACGTTCTCCAGGAACACCTTCAGCACTCCGCGGGTCTCCTCGTAGATCAGACCAGAGATGCGCTTCACGCCGCCCCTGCGAGCCAGGCGGCGGATGGCGGGCTTCGTGATGCCCTGGATGTTGTCGCGCAACACCTTGCGGTGCCGCTTGGCGCCACCCTTGCCCAGCCCCTTTCCTCCCTTGCCGCGGCCTGTCATTCTTCTTCCTTCCTCCTCCTCAAAGCAAGCAAGCGAAAAAACACAAGCGCCAGCTCCTCACCCGGCGCTAGCGAGTCGGCTACGGTGCGAGCTCGCTGCGTGGATTCTTGGCGAAGAGACTTCAGTCTTCGAGTAAGGCGGAGTTCGCAACATGTACATGTTTTGCCTCCTATTAAATTCTGGTGGTGCGTCTTCTTGAGGTGATTGGCTTCTGGTTGTTTCCACTCTGTTTTCTTCTTCAGTTACAGTCTATGCCGTAAGGAGCTGGGGCCAGCGTGTGTTGGCATTGCGCCGTATCTTCTGCCCCAGAGAGCGTATGTGCCGGTTCTCGGATTGCCGCGCCTGGTCGTAGAAGCGGCGGGCAACCACACGGACGTGGTCCTTCACTTTGCGGACCTCAGCGAGGTCGTGCAGCGGTCCAGATGGGAAGTCCCTCGGCAGGTGCAGCGCGAGGCGGAGAGCCCTGTTCTGCAGAGATTGTAGCTTCTTCAGGTGGTCGTCTGCCGCATTCCCCCAGACGACAGCTGCGTAATCGAAGACAGGGCGGATTAGCGCCTTGTACAACGTGACGCCCAGTCGCGGAGGAAGAGTCGACGTCGGGTTTAGCAGGGGGTAGAGCTGGAGAAGTCGACCCCTTGCTTTGTTGACGACGCCCTTCACGTGCGGGCCCCAGGTGAGGCGGCGATCCATGGTGACCCCAAGATACTGCGCTGTCGGTCTCCAGTTGACAGGACTGCCTCCAACGACGAGTGGGGGCAGAGCGGCGGGGATGACGCGACGGGTTGCAATGAAAAATTGCGTCTTGGCGCCGTTGAACTGCAGTTTCCACTTGACGGCCCAATCGGCTAGGGTGTCGACAGCGTGCTGCAACCTCTGGCGAAGTGTGTCCGCGCGCATACTTCGTGAGTAGAGTGCAGTGTCGTCGGCGTACAACGCTAGGTGCACACGAGGGACCGTCGGCGTATCAGACGTGTAGAGCGTGTACAGAATCGGCCCCAAGACCGACCCTTGAGGCACGCCTGCTCTGATGGGACGGACTGTTGACAGGCCTGTTTCTGCGCGGACGTGAAAAGTCCGTCCATCGAGGAAGGACCGTAGCAGACGGATGTGGGATCCAGGGACCCCCATTTCGAGAAGTTTAAAGAGCAGCCCATCGTGCCAGACGCTGTCAAAAGCGCGCGAGACATCAAGGAAGACTGCTCCGAAGTATTCGCGCCTCTCCATGGAATCGAAGGCTTCTTCCACGAGTCGGAGAAGTTGGTGCTCCGTAGAGTGGCCCTTACGGAAACCGAACTGGGCATCTGGGAGTAGAGCTTCGGCGGTGACGTGTTGCTGGAGCCTCTTCAGGTAGATGCGCTCGAAAACTTTCGAGATGGCAGGCAGCAGACTAATTGGGCGATAGCTCTTCGGCTGCCGGAGATCTTTTCCCATCTTAGGAATAGCCACAATCTCAGCATGCTTCCACTGCAGGGGAAAGTGGCCGGTGCGAAAAATCTTGTTGAAGATTGCAGCCAGGTGAGTAGAGGCGTCCGCAGGCAGTTGCTTCAGCATGGCATTGGAGACGTCGTCAGGGCCTGCAGCTCTCTTTGGGTTGAGGGACTTCAGAGCCGTCGATACTTCTTCAGGAGTTGTGACCTCGATGTCTTCATCGCCCTCCGTTTCCAGGTAGCGAGGGAGCCGGTCGGCGACCATCTCGTCGTGTTCTGTGTCCAGTGGATCCTCTACAGGCTTGAAGTTCGCTTCAAAAACATCGGCGAGTGCATCAGCCTTCGCATTGGGTTCGCAGACGGTACCAGTTGCAGTTCGGAGAGGCGGCATACGCTGCGTGCGCCGCAGGTAATGTTTCGTGGTCCTCCAGGCAGACCCGTCGTCAAGCTGAAGAGTCGCCACACGGCTAGCCCATTCCCGGTTTCGGTGATTGTCCACAGCCACCGTTATTTCGCGCCGCATACGGTTGAGTTGCCGTTTGGTGGCGGGGTTCCGTGTACGCTGCCATTCGCGGTACACTCTATTCTTCTCGGCAATTTGTGCAAGGAGATCAGGGGGCAGCTGACGAGAGTGTTCCTGGCTCTCGCGTCTGCGCGGAGCCGCTTCTTCGACTGCGGCGAGGGCGGCGTCCGTGAAGCGGAGGAGGGAATCTTCAGCTTCTGCGTCGTCTACAGGCGGCATCCCAGCTAGGGACTCGGTCAGTGTGTGGCGGAAGAGATCCCAGTTGACTCCAGAGAGTGGCACCCCACGCCTGGGTAGCTGCAGGGGGTCGAGGTCTACGTCAAAGACGACTGGCACGTGGTCGGAAGAGAGAACATTCCGGGTCGAGGCGAGGATGCGTTGCGGAATGCCTTTCACGACCGCGAAGTCGACGATGTCCGGTCGTCCGTTAGCGGGGAAGATGGTGGGATCATAGGGGCCCACCACCACGGCGTCGTTGCGATCTACGATGCGTAGGACGCGGCGTCCGTCGCTGTTGGTGAGTCGTGAACGCCAAGCGACGTGCTTGGAGTTATAGTCTCCGGCGATGAAGAGCTTGCCTCCGATGGAGAGAAGAGACTCTAAGTCCGCATCAACCCATGGATGCGACGGTGGCTTGTAAATGGCAACGAAGGTTATGGCTCCCGCTGAGGTGTGCGCGACAACTCCAATCGCCTCCAGAGTCACGAGCGGCGGCAGTTGAATCTGGTGGTGGCGGATCCCATTCCGTATGTAAATGGCCATTCCTCCGCCGGCAGTTGGCCTGTCTGCACGGTAACAGGAGTAGTTCGGCGCTTTGACTGCAATGCCTGGTTTAAGGCGGGTTTCGCTGAGCAGACAGATGTCCACAGCTTCATCGCGAAGAAATTGACGAAATTCGCCAGCTTGTGTGCGCAGACAGAGGGTGTTCCACGCGACGACCGTGAGTCCTCTAACACTTCCCATGATGAGTAGTGGGGGAGCGTCTGGTGGCTGCCGGAGTGGCAATCTTCTGTGCAGCGGTCAGGTGCTGCGTGAGGACATCGAGCAGTTTTGTCGTGCTCGCCACAAGTGCGGTGAGTTGAGTAATCAGACTGGCGATGTCCGTGGCGGAGGCGGCAGTAGCCGTATCTTCTCTGGCGCCGATGGAAGTGGCCATCCCGTCGCCGTTGTGTGTGGCTTCTTCTGGAGCGTCGGTTGTACGACCCCCGGTCTTGCGCCGGCCGCCGCGGCGTTGGGGGCGTGCTTCAGACGTCATGGGTAGAGCAGCAGAGGAGGGGCCCGATGTCAGGTCCGACGAATTCGGCGCAGGTGGAGTGGCGCCGTTGAGTAGTGGATGTCGTGCTCTTGTGTCTTCAGAAACATCGCGGGTGTAAGAGTCGTCGTTGCGGCGACGTGCCTGTGGGCCTGCATTGTCGGCGTCAGCGTTGTTGGGTCGGCGGGGCGCCAGTCCTCTGGCGACAGCCGTGGCGTAGGAGATTGTGGGGTCAGCCTTGGCAGACTTCTTCTGTTTCGTGGCGACTGGCTGGCCGCGCTGACGAGCATTGGCGCGTCTCCAAGCTTCACAGCCGCGGTAGCTGGCAACGTGAGCGCCCCCACAGAGCGCGCACGTTGGCTGCTGCTTCTGAGGGATGGGGCAGTCCTTCGCTGGGTGTGCACCGGCGCATTTCACACATTTCTCAGGCATGGAGCAATGCCGGGCGACATGGTTGATGCCCTGGCATCGGTAGCATTGAACAGGGCCTCTCTTGGCGCGCAAGTCTTCTGTGGTCACCGAGACGTTGGCGAGTCGGGTGAGCTGGTAGAGCTTCCTGTTCTCGATTGTATCGGTTGCGATGACGAGAAACAGGGGCATGTAGTCACGAGATTTGGGCTGCTTCATCTTGACTACAGTTCTGACGCTGAAGTCGAGCTCTTCGAGTTCTTCTTTGATGTGATCCGGCTCCATGTTGAAGGGCAGGTGCCGGATGACAATCTTCAGGACGCGGTCCGGTGTGGTGGCGTGTGTGAAGAAAGGGATTGCCCTGTCAGACGCCTCCTGCGTCACGCGTCGGTAGTCGTCGGCTGAGCGCAGCGTAATCTTATACATGTCCCTTCCGGCGACCTTCACATTGTAGACTGCCGTCGTCCAGCTGTTGAGAAGCTGTTGCAGCTGCCGGAAGGTACCTTCGTATTTAAGAACGATCGGCGGAAGTGGCGCATCCCTCCTTGGTGCCGTGGAAGGGCGCGGCGGTTCCTCAGGGGCATCCTCAAGGGCAGCAAAAGTGTTGGCAGTGGATGCCGGCTCGTGGGTGGACAGCACCCGTCGTCGCGCTGTATGGCGGCGCTTCGGGCGAGTGAATCCGTCAGCTTCGTCAGCAGGCGTGTGTTTTGATCGTTTCTCGGCCGGTGAGCTGCGCCCGCCGGTTGGGGCTGTGTCTTCTTCTCTTCTGCTTTTTCCGGATTGCCGACGAGGCGGTGGTACGGCAGACGGCTCATCTTCTTCCGACTCCGGAAGCGGAACTGTAAGCGCATCCATAGCGACATCCATCGTGTCCTCATTCGTTGCGTGGTCCGTCATAAGTGGGGGGCCAGATGGGGCCGCCGACGGAGCAAGCTCCGCCGGACGGCGATCTGCCACACCCTTCGCAGTACGTAGCTCCGTTCGCTTCGACATCTCTCGCAGGACTAACAACACGGCCGGTGGACTGGTGCGAGCTCTCTGCCGCCGCCCCCCTATATAGACTCTGGCCCGCCCTCCCCCCACCACGCGCACCGAGGGCATATAAGCGCGGCGCGGGGCCGCGCGGGCCCGTTGTCAAGGCAGCACCGGACGCTTCGTGTACCGCACGCACCTCCACGCCGCTCTTCCGCTATGGCCCGCACAAAGCAAACGGCCCGCAAGTCCACCGGCGGAAAGGCGCCGCGCAAACAGCTCGCCACCAAGGCGGCGAGGAAGAGCGCGCCCGCCACCGGCGGCGTCAAGAAGCCCCACCGCTACAGGCCGGGCACCGTCGCCCTGCGGGAAATCAGGCGCTACCAGAAGAGCACAGAGCTGCTCATCCGCAAGCTGCCGTTCCAGCGCCTAGTGCGCGAGATCGCCCAGGACTTCAAGACCGACCTGCGCTTCCAGAGCTCCGCAGTCATGGCCCTGCAGGAGGCCAGCGAGGCCTACCTCGTCGGCCTCTTCGAAGACACCAACCTGTGCGCAATCCACGCCAAGCGCGTCACCATCATGCCCAAGGACATCCAGCTCGCGCGCCGCATCCGCGGCGAGCGCGCCTAGAAACCGCGCCGCGCACGCGCGCCCGCCCAACAAAAACGGCCCTTTTCAGGGCCACTAACATCTCTCCGTCGCGAGCAAAACTTTTGTCGGTCTTGCCGCCCCGCAAAACAACAACAACCAATTCCCCTCCCGTCCACAGCCGCTCTCGCCAACAATCGACGTCACTCCCATCCCTCACAATACACACACACAACAGCCGGACGACGTCACCACACACCACGGGTGGCTGGCCGCCGCCGTCTCCGAGGCGCGCGCACGCTACGCTACACTACAACGTCAACGCCACCGCGCCTTCCCAATTCCCGCCGGCCACTTCCACGTCTCACGTCCCCCCGCCGCTTTGAGAGAGAGAGACACAACACACACACACAAAAGACACGACATCCGCAAAGCAAGCAAACACACAAACAAACTAGAGTCTCCAGAAACATACATGAGCAACCAAACGTCGGCCGCCGCAAAAAAAACAACTACAACAAAAACAAATAAAATAAAATAAAAAGACCAACAAACGGCCACAACCGCTCCGCTACCGCGCGCCGCCGCCTACCGCCACCGGCACCACAATCCAACCACCACGGCACGCAAACAGTACCCACAAGGGTCTCACACACAACCAACCACACCGGCGCATGCACGACAATCAACGCCTTCCCGACGTCCTTTGATGGCCCTGAGAAGGGCCGTTTTGGGCCGCGCGACAGCCGCAGCCGTGCCATCGCGCGCCACTAAGACGACGCGGGGGAGGGCGGTGGGGGACGACGGCGTCAAGCGCCAACCCCTCTCCCTTGCCTTTCTTTAACTTTACTACTTTACTTCTTCTTCTTGGGCGACGCCTTCGCCTTAGACGGCGTCGTCGCCTTCTTCGGGCGCGGCGCCTTCGGCTTCTTCGTCGGAACCTTGGCGGCCTTCTTCGCCTTCGACGGCGACTTGGCCTTGGCCGGCTTGGCCGCAGCCGCCTTCTTCGCACCCGCGGGAGCCGCCGACGCCGCAGACGCCTTCTTGGCGGCGCCCGCCTTCCGACCGGTCGCCGCCTTCACGCCACCAGCCTTCTTTGCGCCGGCCGCGCGGCCGCCCTTCTTCTCCTTGCTGGCCGGAGCGGCGCGCTTCTTCTTCGCACCGCCGGCACGAGCCTTGCCGCCCTCGGCCGCCCCGCCGCCGGCGCCGGCAAGCTTGAAAGAGCCGGACGCGCCCTTCCCCTTCGTCTGCACCAGCTCGCCAGCCACGACGGCCGACTTGAGGTACTTCTTGATAAAGGGCGCCAGCTTCTCCGCGTCCAGCTTGTAGTGCGCGGCAATGTACTTCTTGATCGCCTGCAGCGACGAGCCGCCGCGCTCCTTCAGACTCTTGATGGCGGCCGTCACCATCTCAGAGGTGCGCGGGTGCGCAGGCTTGGCGCGCGGCTTCTTCGCAGACGCCGCAGACTTGGCCTTCTTCGTCGTGCCGGTGGCGGCGGGTGCCGCAGCAGTCTCGTTCGTAGCCGCCTGATCTGCCATTATTTCGACGGACGACGCGCGTACACACAACAACAGAACAGCGAGAGAGAGCGGCAAGGCGGCAAGCACGGCAGAGAATAGCCGCCGCGCCGCCAGGCCCAGCCAGTGTCGCGGGCGGGCGCGGACGGCCGAGAGAGCGGCCGCCACTCTGCGCGCCGCCGCGCCGCGCCTCCCGCGCTTGCTACCGCCCAACGTCCGACAGCCTGTGCGGACCAGCCCCAAACCTGCGCCGCAACCACCCGCGCCATTCAAACCACCGAGGATGGGGCTACACACGGCCACACCACAGTCGCCAACCAGTCGCCACGGCAGCGCCGCAAACCACGGCCAAACTGCAGCTACCGCGCGCCACAGCCTGGCTCGGCCCGCCGAGAATCGCCGCCCCCGCCCAAATGCCGCCCCCACAGCCCCAGCCGACGACCCGCCACAATGGCCAAACCTTCGGCAAAACTGGCGCACCGTCGCCGCGCCAGCCCGGCCAGCGCGGCCGCCGCCACAGCCACACAAGCGGAGGCGTGCGGCGATGACGGCCGTGCAAACGCACCTCCGCCGCCCCATCGCCCTCCCACCGTTTCCCGATCGGCCCGCGGCCGTCGGGCCACCTCGCCCGCCAACATTCGCGCCCGTTTCCCACAAAATTGCCCGCCGCAAAACAAAAACGAGCGCCGCCTGCGCAACATGGGCACCGGCCAACCGAGGCGCCGCCGCCCCTCGCCGCTTTAAGCGAGGGTGGCTAACCGCCATCCGCAACTACAGACGCACCGAATCTGCCTTCAAAAGCACACACCGACAGCCGACCTCTAACATTTAGACTCCGCAAGCCACCCAACGGTGTGTGGCGGAGGGCACTTCACGTGCCAATGTCATTTACCTCCCTTTGCTGTTCCAGTCGCGTATGGTTCGCGGGACGAACCGACAGTCTGCAAAAAAAACGCCTCCGTGCGCGCTCGAATCTCTCTAACCACATCCATTCGTGATCTCCTCGGGAGGTATACGCAATATATTCGATACCCCATCCAGAAACGCAATATCTCGAAACCTGGCGAGCAAGCTACACCGCGATGCAGAGCGCCTCTATTGCAGAGTCTGCCGCTTGGGTTTGTTAAACATCTCCGTAACGCTATCACGGTTACCAAATGACCCTGCGACGAAACGTTGGATCGTCTCCGTCGCCTCCGTCAACGCGACCTGGTACGGATCCCACACTGATGGGCAACACGCACGTATAGGTCGAACGAACGGGTGTTTTGTAAGCCACCTCCTCCTTTGTTGATGGACGACATTTGCTACGCATTCTCCCAATAAATCGCAACCTGGTACCCGCCTTACCAACAATTACTTTTGTTTGTTTTTTTTTTTGTTTTTTTTTTTTAATATGATGATCATCCCACTCCCAATCACTCCGCACGCATACTCCCAGATATTTTACAGACGTAACTGCTACCAGTGTTTGTCCCGCTATCATATAATCAATCATACAATAAAGGGTCCGTCTTTCTATATTATTCGCAATACATGTTAAGGGACAGTTGCCACTCCCTGCACCACGTGCCTATCCGCTGCAGATCGTCCTGCATTTTTCGCTGCAACTTCTCTGTATACTACAGCATCATCCGCGAAAAGACGCATGCAACGTCCGACACTATCTACTAGGTCATTTATATACATTGTGTGTGAAGAGCAATGGGTCCCATAACACTCCCCTGTGGCACGCCAGAGGTTACTTTAACGTCTGTAGACGTCTCTCCATTGATAACACAACATGCTGTGTTCTGTTTGCTACAATCTCTTCAGTCCAGCCACACACACTTGGTCCGACATTCTGCAGACACTTACTTTGTTTATCAGGCGACAGTGCGGAACTGTATCGAACGCCCTCCTTCCGGATGTCAACCAAAATGGCATCTACCTGGGAGCCTGTATCTAATATTTTCTGGGTCCCATGAACAAATAAAGCGCGTTGGGTCTCACACGATCGCTGTTTCCGGAATCCATGTTGATTCCTACATAGTAGACACTGGGTTTCCAAAAAACGACATGCTACTACTCGAGCATAAAACATGTTCTCACATTCTACAACCGATCGACGTCACAGATATAGGGCCTATAGTTTTGCGCATCTGCTCGACGACCCTTCTTCAAGCCCGGGACTGCCTGTGCTCTTTTCCAATCATTTGGAACCCTCCGTTCCTCTAGAGACTTGCGGTACACGGCTGTTAGGAGGTTCTGTCGCGTACTCTGTGTAGGTAGAATCGAATTGGTATCCCGTCAGGTCCAGTGGACTTTCCTCTGTTGAGTGATTCCAGTTGCTTTTCTATTCCTCCTTGGACACTTATTTCGATGTCAGCCATTTTTTCGTTTGTGCGAGAAGGAACTGCAGTGCGGTCGTCCTCCGTGAAACAGCTTTGGAAACAGGTGTTTAGTATTTCACAGCTTTACGCGTGTCATCCTCTGTTTCAATGCCATCATCATCCCGGAGTGTCTGGATATGCCGTTTCGAGCCGCTTACTACTGATTCAACGTACGACCACAACGTCCTAGGATTTGATTTGATTTCCTGTCACGTCGGTACATGGAATTTTACTTTCGCATTCACCGGACGCTTCACGCATAGCCCTCCTTACGCTAACTTTGGACATCGTTTAGCGTCTGTTTGTCTGAGAGGTTTTGGCTGCGTTTCAACTTTGAGTGAAGCTCTCCTTGCTTTCGCTATAGTTTCCTAAACTTTGGTTGTTGTACCGCGGTGGGTTTTTCCCATCCCTCACAGTTTTACTCGGCACGTACCTGTCTAAGACGCGTTTTACGATTGCCTTGCACTTTCTCCATAAACACTCAACATTGTCAGTGTCGGAGCAGACATTTGCGTTTTCATCTGTCTGCTAGTCTCAAATCTGCCTTCTATTACTCTTGCTAAACAGATAAACCTTCCTCCCTTTTTTGTGTATATTCCTATTAACGTCCATATTCAGCGATGCTGCAACGGCCTCTTGATCACTGGGTCCCTGTTCTGCACATACAGAGTCGACAAGTTCGGGGTCTGTTTGTCATCGGTAGGTCCACGATGTTATCTCCACGAGTCGGTTCTCTCTCTGTTTAATTGCTCGCGGTAATTTTCGTTCGGATGGTGCACTCGGTATACTGTCACTCGATGCTCTGTCCCTACCACCCGTCCTGAACATCTGGCACATTGAAATCTCCACCTAAGACTGTAACACGCTGAGGAAAGGAAAATGTATGTCCACATTTTCTCTCACTTGTTCGGCCACTAATGCTGCTGAGTCGCGAGGTCGGTAAAAGGGAGCCAATTATCAACCTAGCTCGGCTGTTGAGTGTACCCTCCACCCACAATAGTTCACAGGAACCGTCCACCACTTCTACTTCACTACACAGGATAAACTACTACTAACAGCGACGAACCACTCCACCACCGGTTGCATGCACGCTATCCTTTCTAAAGCACCGTCTGTACCTATAACGATTGCAGCTTCGGCGCTTTCTATCAGCGCTTGACGTTCCGGTACTTTACCAACGCAGAGCTTCGACAGTTGACAATTACAATACCGATTGCCGCTTGGGTCCCCGCATGTCCTGACCTTGCCCCGCGCCCGTTGCCCTTTCCGTACTTGCCCAAGGGCCATCCAACCTAAACAGAACCGCCCAGCCCACGCCACACAACCCCTGCTACCCGTGTAGCCGCTTGTTGCGTATAGTGGACTCCACCTAAGACTATATAACATAACATGCCCTAAGGCATTCGCGGTGTACACCACCCTAAGGTGAGGTTAGGTTAGGTTAGGTGGACGTGGGTTAGGTTAAGGGTTACAGTTAGGTTAAGCGTCAAAGTTAGGTTAAGCGTTCGGACGTGAGGCGTCAGGTGGCCGCACCTACCTTTACGGCCGGACATCTTAGGTTAGAGGTTAGGTTAGGTTAAGGCGCCGAGAGGTCCGCGGTCAGGTTACGTTCACCTTCGGGCGCCACACGTAGGTTTCAAAGGTGTGTCGGTCGGTCGTCGGCAAGCCGCAAAAACTACAGACGACGTCGACCAAACCGCCGCACGACCGAGCAGGAGGCAGATATAAAACACACACACACACAAAAACAAAATTAAACACCACCCACCGGCCAAAGGGCACCAACAACCACAAACCCGAGCACCACGTCGACCAGAGGCAACCCGCCGCTCACGCGACATGGCTGGCAACTAAGGGGCAAACGGCAACGGCGCTTTCCGCACCGGGCCGGATGCACGTACGACAACACCGCTACCCGTACGCAGGCCTCCCATTGCACACAGCCGCTCTGTGTTTGAACATCATCAATGGCGCGCCCGCGGCTCGTCGCGGGCGCAGCCATAACGCCGCCACTTTTGCACCAACACATTCACGCACCGCAAAACAGCTCGCCGACACAGCACAGCCGACAAACAAAAACAACCCGCGAGACGGGGGCGACAACGACAACGATGACAACAACAACAGCAGCAAACAACTCGCACCAAGCGTCCAACAGGTAACAAACGGACAAGCACAGCCTCTGCTAACGGCCACGACGCCAGCGGCACACTGCTCCTTTCCCGCCACACTCGATTTCACAACGCACGCACGCGACCCCGTCAACGACACGACACGACACACGACGGGCTCCCTTCCCGCAACCTACACCTTTCCGCCACTACGCACAGCTCCACCCGACGCGCCCGTCGCAACGACACTACTGCACGCACTATCCACCCGCCTCCTCCTCTCCCCCCCCTTCCCGTACACAACAACACAGCCAAAAACAACACTCACGACCCAAACATACTAACGACATGGCACGTGCATCGGCGCACACCCCAACCAGTCACCGTCGACAACCACACGCAAGGCACGAAACCGGCGTCCTTCCACGTTGCCATCAAAGCTGCACAAACAACCACAGGAGGAACCACCAACAACGGCCCGCCCGCCCGCCCGCCCGCCCCAATATTCTCCCACCCTCACCTCACGCCGCAACCACCAAACGCACATTCCCGCTCGCTACCACACACCTCTCGGCAGCCGCTTCGCAAACACATGACGTGACGTGACATCATCACATCACGGGCTACGCACGCACACCGACCCACTTTCCTGCCCTTCGCCCTCTTCTTTCCGACGCCTGCCTTCGGCCGAGCACACGTACGTGGGTGGCACAACGCCCAACACAGTCACACACAGTCGACAGGCGCACGCCCAGGCACGCAACGACGCAGCGCAGCAAAGGCGCCCGCAACACATACCTCCTCTCTCTTCTCGCCGCCGCCGCCGACCGACCGCCCGCCCGCCAGCCAGCCAGCCAGCCAGCCAGCCAGCCACTCGCAATGTGCACTGCCAACCAGCCACACGTCCACCGCGCCGCCTCCGACCACCCGCCAGGGGGCGCTCACGTCCGCGACAACAGCGCGGCCCGCCGCCGGGCGGGCCCAGCCGAACCCAGCCCAGCCGGCGCGCGCTGCTCTGCACTCGGCGCGCCGCACATCCTGCTGCAGACCGGGCTCGTCTCTCTGTACGCGTCTGCCCGCATCTCGTCTTCCTGCGCATCAACACAACGAGGCCGCGTGAGCAAACCCCCCCGTCACAACGCCACATCACACACTGCCTCGTCTACCGCCGAAATGCACTCACCAGCCATCCGCTTCGTCTTCGTCTTGTTTACTCGTTGTTGTTGCAGCGGCGCACACAGCCCCGGCCGGCCGCATCCGAGGGTGGCCCGCCGCCAGCGTCTCCTCCTTGGGCACAGGTGCGGTGCCGTGCCGTGGCCGCCCATCCATCCAACCGCACTCATTTGCTGGCCGCCTCTGCTGCAGAAGAAGACAAAAAACGAAACGTACAAACATACACGCACCCACAGCGTGGCCACACACGGACGGGACCGACAGGCTCCAAGGCGACCAAAGGATAAAAACAAAATAAAAAAACAAAAAGACGCAAGCAAGCAACAAGCACAGGCTGTCGCCTCGCGCCTCTGTCCTTCCGCCCCCGCCCTTCTCTCCCACCACATGCCCACAAACACCACCGCCTCCCCCTCCCCGCACCTCCACATTCGCCCCCTCCATTTGTTCCTTTCTCGCTCTTCCCTTCTGTGTGTCTGCGTGCGTGCGCGGGCGGCGCCTCTCAACATCCGCCGGCCGTCCGTCCCGTTTTCGCCGTACCACACACGCCACCGCCTCCTCCCCGTCCACCACCGCCGCCCCTGTCCGCCCCGCACAACACCATACACCGCTGCTTGTCCTGGCCGTTGCCACCAAAGGCGCCAGCCGCAAACCGCGCCAACGCCGCAGCGCGCGTGCGTCCTTCCTTCTTGCTTCCTTCTCCGTGCCGACGCGGCCTCTATTCCCGCACCCATTCGGCCGACGACACAGCCGTTGGGCTCCGCACTGCGCGTACCGGCGTTACGCACGCACACCCACCCCCCTCGCGAACGCACGACTCATTGTCTTTGTTGTTTCTCCTCTTTCTTAACGTCTTTGTTTGTTTTGTTTTTTGTTTTTTGTTTTTTTTTTCGTTTTTCCCCACCGCCACATGTGACACAATGCCTCCCTCCACCTTTCGTTCGTGGTTGCTTGCTTTGTTTCTCTTTCTCATTGGTACACGTCCGACGCGCTCCATTTCCACCACACCACGGCCATCAGCCTCCTCAACGGGCAGGCGCAGTGTGCCATTCTCCGGCGCACAAGCACACCGCGCGGTACTGGCGCGGCTCGCTCTCCTCGCCCCCACGCCACGCCACGCCACGCCACCGGTGCGCAGCAGCACATGTGATGTCTCGCAACACGACACGCGGTGCGCACACCCCGACCACGCGGCTCTAAAGGCATGGCACCGGCGACATGCGCCGCCCCAGCCACGCATCCGTCGTCTCACGTTGTTCACTGCCAGCCGCGTCGGAGGCTACAACCGCAACCACCACAACAACGGTCCCCCTCCCGGCAACACATTTGTTGCACAAACAAACACAACCGCCGAGCGCAGCGCGAACCACCCACACGCGCCCTCCGCGTCTCCTTTCTCCTTTCGCCCCCTCCCATCTCCCGAATATGCCAGCAGCGCAGCGTTACGCGTGCCCCTCACCCGTCCACACTACCGCGAAACGAACACGCCTTCCGGGCCACCTGCAAGGGCACGCCCACCACCAAATACTGCCGTATTCACGGACGCAGTTCGCAACACGCAACGCACTCTCCACCTACCTTCTTTCTCTCGTCCCTTCTCTTTACAAACAAAACAAACACACAAACCAACCACGGCTAACACACTTTTTCGCGACACCTTTGACTGCGTTATCTCGACCGTGACGGCAGCTATCGACCATCCATTCCCCACTACACACACACACACACACACACACACACACACACACACATCATTCGCTACACCGCACACGAAACGGCAAGGGCAAGGCACTCTCTCATAGATTCTTCCTCCGAGCCATATCGGGCGAACGTTGCATCCGGGAAGGCAATGCAATTCAGCCGTCACCACGGCCGACACTTGCAGCCGCGCCGTAAACGCATGTCAGTGCGGCTGCAATGCACGGGAACGTTCCGTTGCTCTAGACAGCGCCTCTCCGTTTTTCCCCTGTCTCGTTTTCCGGTGATTGCTTCTCCTTCTTCTTTTTCTTCGTTTCGTTTCGTTTTATTATTTTCGTTCCCCTCCTCCACCATTGTTTCCGTCCCCACAGTTTTTTTTTTTGGCTCATTCCACACGTTCTGCCCAGACAAGACATGACATCCGACCGATCACAGTCAGCCTTTCGTCACCGTTCGCAGCGCCGACGGTGCCACAGTGAGACGGGTGTTCAGACCGACACGTTGCCATGATGCCCATAGACAGCTACTCAGGGCCGCCGGATCGGATCACATCACATCACCGACAAACCGGCCATTTCACCGGGGGACACAGACAACCGCGTGTACGCCCATAACAACAAACAACGGCCGTCGTCGTCTACCGTCACTGAACCGAACACACGTGCACCTTGAATGACGACACCGGCGTGCGTGCGCACAACAATCAATCATTCAAATCAACTGCAGAAACGGCTATCAAAATCAAGGGCCAAATAAATGGGTACACCACCGTGCGTGTCGCCTACCCCACCCGCCCGTACAATTCTTGCGTCTTCTTAATGACTAGTAAAGACACGTCCATTTTTTTTTTTTAAAACGTCACCAACACACCTCCACGCCGTACAGCAAAGGGAATAGTAAGACGGCAACACAACATTTCACCCTCGCCATCATGTATGTATGATGTGACAACAAACAAACCCGCCGACGGCCCTAACGGTGACATCCAACAGTCGCGAGGGGTTTCAATTGCAGTCACGTGACTAACCGGGCAGACAGAGACAAAGAAAGGAAAGGAATCAGCGACACAGACAACACCTCCTGTCTATGGTGTCGACAAACAAACAACCAACCAACCAACCAACCACGCCAAGACTCGCGAGCACGCATAACCACCACCACCAGCTGCTTCGCAACCAACCAAACCGGGTAGCTATGCGCCGCCTCACACAAACAACAATTCCGCTCTTCCCGCAAAGGCAATTTGGTGGCCCTGAAAAGGGCCGTTTTGCCGCTCTCGCAACGGAGGGGAGCTCCCTAGAGCCTTAACCCCCTCACTTGGAGCTCGTGTACTTGGTCACCGCCTTCGTGCCCTCGCTCACGGCGTGCTTGGCCAGCTCGCCAGGCAGCAAGAGCCGCACAGCCGTCTGGATCTCGCGGGACGTGATGGTCGAGCGCTTGTTGTAGTGCGCCAGGCGAGACGCCTCGGCCGCAATGCGCTCGAAAATGTCGTTCACGAAGCTGTTCATGATGCTCATCGCCTTCGACGAGATGCCCGTGTCGGGGTGCACCTGCTTCAGCACCTTGTAGATGTAGATGGCATAGCTCTCCTTCCTCTTGCGCTTCTTCTTCTTGTCGCCCTTCGAAATGTTCTTCTGCGCCTTGCCAGCCTTCTTGGCGGCCTTCCCGCTAGTCTTGGGCGGCATCTCGAACGTACAACAGCAAGCAGCAAGCGCTCCGCTCTAGTCAGCGTCTCCCCACACAGTGGCACCCGCCGCTACCGCAACACCCCACCTTTACCAGCTCGCCCTGTTGCGGCCGCCGACCAATGGGGCGCGCGCGCAACCGGCCGCCGCACCCGAGCCCATAAAGGGACCCCCACCCTAGTCCCGCCGCCACGCACTCCGCTGCTCGACTCGCTGCGGCTCGCACCGTTACGTTACGTGTTTCAACTAGCCAAACGCCATGTCCGGACGCGGAAAGGGAGGCAAAGTCAAGGGCAAGTCAAAGTCCCGCTCAAGCAGGGCTGGGCTCCAGTTCCCGGTCGGCAGAATCCACCGCCTCCTGCGCAAGGGAAACTACGCCGAGCGCGTCGGCGCCGGGGCGCCCGTCTACCTCGCCGCCGTCATGGAGTACCTCGCGGCTGAGGTGCTCGAGCTGGCCGGAAACGCGGCCCGCGACAACAAGAAGACGCGCATCATCCCGCGCCACCTGCAGCTCGCCATCCGCAACGACGAGGAGCTCAACAAGCTCTTGTCGGGCGTCACCATCGCACAGGGTGGTGTCCTGCCCAACATCCAGGCCGTCCTGCTGCCAAAGAAGACCGAGAAGAAGGCCTAAACAGAGAGCGCGGCGCTGCGCTTGCGTGCTCCCTGCACGCAAACGCGCCTGCCTTTGCCTTGCCGGCTCGGCTCACAACAATCGGCCCTTTTCAGGGCCACCACACAAACCTACGTCCAAAGCAAAGTTTCCGTCGTCCGTGCTCGCCGCACTTTACACAACACGTCCACATACATACATTGCACAGCCAGCGCCGGCGCACGTCCGCCATCTTGTCCACAGCCCGTGTGGCCGAACGCGCACACATTTTGTCGTTTCTCTCTTTTTGTCTTTTTTGTTTCTGCACCCCTCCGCGCACGCACAGAGTCGCGTTCCAAACGACAACGACATCAATACACCGATAATGTGATGATCATTGTTAGCATTATAATGTTTCAATTAAAGGGGCGCGCGTGGCACAGACAAAAAAAAAAAAAACCAAACAGCTGATCCGATCGATCGATCGATCGATCGATCGATCCGGCCCGCCCGCCTATGCCCACGCCACAAACAAACAACAAACCACGCACACACTGGACTCAGCCGCGCCCATCGCGTCAAACTCAAAAACTAACGCACGCGCAGCAGCAGCAGCAGCAACAACAACAACACGCACAGGCAACACAGACTCTTTCGCACTTTTCAATCTCCGAACAGTGTGGTGGCCCTGAAAAGGGCCGTTTTCGTCTCTCCCACCAAGCACGGGCACGGCACGGCCGCGGGAAGGCCACAACGCAGCACAGCACACCGGCTGGCTGGCTGGCTGGCTGCCTGCCTAACCGCCGAAACCGTACAGGGTGCGCCCCTGCCTCTTCAGGGCGTACACCACGTCCATGGCCGTCACAGTCTTGCGCTTGGCGTGCTCAGTGTACGTCACCGCGTCGCGGATCACGTTCTCCAGGAACACCTTCAGCACTCCGCGGGTCTCCTCGTAGATCAGACCAGAGATGCGCTTCACGCCGCCCCTGCGAGCCAGGCGGCGGATGGCGGGCTTCGTGATGCCCTGGATGTTGTCGCGCAACACCTTGCGGTGCCGCTTGGCGCCACCCTTGCCCAGCCCCTTTCCTCCCTTGCCGCGGCCTGTCATTCTTCTTCCTTCCTCCTCCTCAAAGCAAGCAAGCGAAAAAACACAAGCGCCAGCTCCTCACCCGGCGCTAGCGAGTCGGCTACGGTGCGAGCTCTCTGCCGCCGCCCCCCTATATAGACTCTGGCCCGCCCTCCCCCCACCACGCGCACCGAGGGCATATAAGCGCGGCGCGGGGCCGCGCGGGCCCGTTGTCAAGGCAGCACCGGACGCTTCGTGTACCGCACGCACCTCCACGCCGCTCTTCCGCTATGGCCCGCACAAAGCAAACGGCCCGCAAGTCCACCGGCGGAAAGGCGCCGCGCAAACAGCTCGCCACCAAGGCGGCGAGGAAGAGCGCGCCCGCCACCGGCGGCGTCAAGAAGCCCCACCGCTACAGGCCGGGCACCGTCGCCCTGCGGGAAATCAGGCGCTACCAGAAGAGCACAGAGCTGCTCATCCGCAAGCTGCCGTTCCAGCGCCTAGTGCGCGAGATCGCCCAGGACTTCAAGACCGACCTGCGCTTCCAGAGCTCCGCAGTCATGGCCCTGCAGGAGGCCAGCGAGGCCTACCTCGTCGGCCTCTTCGAAGACACCAACCTGTGCGCAATCCACGCCAAGCGCGTCACCATCATGCCCAAGGACATCCAGCTCGCGCGCCGCATCCGCGGCGAGCGCGCCTAGAAACCGCGCCGCGCACGCGCGCCCGCCCAACAAAAACGGCCCTTTTCAGGGCCACTAACATCTCTCCGTCGCGAGCAAAACTTTTGTCGGTCTTGCCGCCCCGCAAAACAACAACAACCAATTCCCCTCCCGTCCACAGCCGCTCTCGCCAACAATCGACGTCACTCCCATCCCTCACAATACACACACACAACAGCCGGACGACGTCACCACACACCACGGGTGGCTGGCCGCCGCCGTCTCCGAGGCGCGCGCACGCTACGCTACACTACAACGTCAACGCCACCGCGCCTTCCCAATTCCCGCCGGCCACTTCCACGTCTCACGTCCCCCCGCCGCTTTGAGAGAGAGAGACACAACACACACACACAAAAGACACGACATCCGCAAAGCAAGCAAACACACAAACAAACTAGAGTCTCCAGAAACATACATGAGCAACCAAACGTCGGCCGCCGCAAAAAAAACAACTACAACAAAAACAAATAAAATAAAATAAAAAGACCAACAAACGGCCACAACCGCTCCGCTACCGCGCGCCGCCGCCTACCGCCACCGGCACCACAATCCAACCACCACGGCACGCAAACAGTACCCACAAGGGTCTCACACACAACCAACCACACCGGCGCATGCACGACAATCAACGCCTTCCCGACGTCCTTTGATGGCCCTGAGAAGGGCCGTTTTGGGCCGCGCGACAGCCGCAGCCGTGCCATCGCGCGCCACTAAGACGACGCGGGGGAGGGCGGTGGGGGACGACGGCGTCAAGCGCCAACCCCTCTCCCTTGCCTTTCTTTAACTTTACTACTTTACTTCTTCTTCTTGGGCGACGCCTTCGCCTTAGACGGCGTCGTCGCCTTCTTCGGGCGCGGCGCCTTCGGCTTCTTCGTCGGAACCTTGGCGGCCTTCTTCGCCTTCGACGGCGACTTGGCCTTGGCCGGCTTGGCCGCAGCCGCCTTCTTCGCACCCGCGGGAGCCGCCGACGCCGCAGACGCCTTCTTGGCGGCGCCCGCCTTCCGACCGGTCGCCGCCTTCACGCCACCAGCCTTCTTTGCGCCGGCCGCGCGGCCGCCCTTCTTCTCCTTGCTGGCCGGAGCGGCGCGCTTCTTCTTCGCACCGCCGGCACGAGCCTTGCCGCCCTCGGCCGCCCCGCCGCCGGCGCCGGCAAGCTTGAAAGAGCCGGACGCGCCCTTCCCCTTCGTCTGCACCAGCTCGCCAGCCACGACGGCCGACTTGAGGTACTTCTTGATAAAGGGCGCCAGCTTCTCCGCGTCCAGCTTGTAGTGCGCGGCAATGTACTTCTTGATCGCCTGCAGCGACGAGCCGCCGCGCTCCTTCAGACTCTTGATGGCGGCCGTCACCATCTCAGAGGTGCGCGGGTGCGCAGGCTTGGCGCGCGGCTTCTTCGCAGACGCCGCAGACTTGGCCTTCTTCGTCGTGCCGGTGGCGGCGGGTGCCGCAGCAGTCTCGTTCGTAGCCGCCTGATCTGCCATTATTTCGACGGACGACGCGCGTACACACAACAACAGAACAGCGAGAGAGAGCGGCAAGGCGGCAAGCACGGCAGAGAATAGCCGCCGCGCCGCCAGGCCCAGCCAGTGTCGCGGGCGGGCGCGGACGGCCGAGAGAGCGGCCGCCACTCTGCGCGCCGCCGCGCCGCGCCTCCCGCGCTTGCTACCGCCCAACGTCCGACAGCCTGTGCGGACCAGCCCCAAACCTGCGCCGCAACCACCCGCGCCATTCAAACCACCGAGGATGGGGCTACACACGGCCACACCACAGTCGCCAACCAGTCGCCACGGCAGCGCCGCAAACCACGGCCAAACTGCAGCTACCGCGCGCCACAGCCTGGCTCGGCCCGCCGAGAATCGCCGCCCCCGCCCAAATGCCGCCCCCACAGCCCCAGCCGACGACCCGCCACAATGGCCAAACCTTCGGCAAAACTGGCGCACCGTCGCCGCGCCAGCCCGGCCAGCGCGGCCGCCGCCACAGCCACACAAGCGGAGGCGTGCGGCGATGACGGCCGTGCAAACGCACCTCCGCCGCCCCATCGCCCTCCCACCGTTTCCCGATCGGCCCGCGGCCGTCGGGCCACCTCGCCCGCCAACATTCGCGCCCGTTTCCCACAAAATTGCCCGCCGCAAAACAAAAACGAGCGCCGCCTGCGCAACATGGGCACCGGCCAACCGAGGCGCCGCCGCCCCTCGCCGCTTTAAGCGAGGGTGGCTAACCGCCATCCGCAACTACAGACGCACCGAATCTGCCTTCAAAAGCACACACCGACAGCCGACCTCTAACATTTAGACTCCGCAAGCCACCCAACGGTGTGTGGCGGAGGGCACTTCACGTGCCAATGTCATTTACCTCCCTTTGCTGTTCCAGTCGCGTATGGTTCGCGGGACGAACCGACAGTCTGCAAAAAAAACGCCTCCGTGCGCGCTCGAATCTCTCTAACCACATCCATTCGTGATCTCCTCGGGAGGTATACGCAATATATTCGATACCCCATCCAGAAACGCAATATCTCGAAACCTGGCGAGCAAGCTACACCGCGATGCAGAGCGCCTCTATTGCAGAGTCTGCCGCTTGGGTTTGTTAAACATCTCCGTAACGCTATCACGGTTACCAAATGACCCTGCGACGAAACGTTGGATCGTCTCCGTCGCCTCCGTCAACGCGACCTGGTACGGATCCCACACTGATGGGCAACACGCACGTATAGGTCGAACGAACGGGTGTTTTGTAAGCCACCTCCTCCTTTGTTGATGGACGACATTTGCTACGCATTCTCCCAATAAATCGCAACCTGGTACCCGCCTTACCAACAATTACTTTTGTTTGTTTTTTTTTTTTGTTTTTTTTTTTTAATATGATGATCATCCCACTCCCAATCACTCCGCACGCATACTCCCAGATATTTTACAGACGTAACTGCTACCAGTGTTTGTCCCGCTATCATATAATCAATCATACAATAAAGGGTCCGTCTTTCTATATTATTCGCAATACATGTTAAGGGACAGTTGCCACTCCCTGCACCACGTGCCTATCCGCTGCAGATCGTCCTGCATTTTTCGCTGCAACTTCTCTGTATACTACAGCATCATCCGCGAAAAGACGCATGCAACGTCCGACACTATCTACTAGGTCATTTATATACATTGTGTGTGAAGAGCAATGGGTCCCATAACACTCCCCTGTGGCACGCCAGAGGTTACTTTAACGTCTGTAGACGTCTCTCCATTGATAACACAACATGCTGTGTTCTGTTTGCTACAATCTCTTCAGTCCAGCCACACACACTTGGTCCGACATTCTGCAGACACTTACTTTGTTTATCAGGCGACAGTGCGGAACTGTATCGAACGCCCTCCTTCCGGATGTCAACCAAAATGGCATCTACCTGGGAGCCTGTATCTAATATTTTCTGGGTCCCATGAACAAATAAAGCGCGTTGGGTCTCACACGATCGCTGTTTCCGGAATCCATGTTGATTCCTACATAGTAGACACTGGGTTTCCAAAAAACGACATGCTACTACTCGAGCATAAAACATGTTCTCACATTCTACAACCGATCGACGTCACAGATATAGGGCCTATAGTTTTGCGCATCTGCTCGACGACCCTTCTTCAAGCCCGGGACTGCCTGTGCTCTTTTCCAATCATTTGGAACCCTCCGTTCCTCTAGAGACTTGCGGTACACGGCTGTTAGGAGGTTCTGTCGCGTACTCTGTGTAGGTAGAATCGAATTGGTATCCCGTCAGGTCCAGTGGACTTTCCTCTGTTGAGTGATTCCAGTTGCTTTTCTATTCCTCCTTGGACACTTATTTCGATGTCAGCCATTTTTTCGTTTGTGCGAGAAGGAACTGCAGTGCGGTCGTCCTCCGTGAAACAGCTTTGGAAACAGGTGTTTAGTATTTCACAGCTTTACGCGTGTCATCCTCTGTTTCAATGCCATCATCATCCCGGAGTGTCTGGATATGCCGTTTCGAGCCGCTTACTACTGATTCAACGTACGACCACAACGTCCTAGGATTTGATTTGATTTCCTGTCACGTCGGTACATGGAATTTTACTTTCGCATTCACCGGACGCTTCACGCATAGCCCTCCTTACGCTAACTTTGGACATCGTTTAGCGTCTGTTTGTCTGAGAGGTTTTGGCTGCGTTTCAACTTTGAGTGAAGCTCTCCTTGCTTTCGCTATAGTTTCCTAAACTTTGGTTGTTGTACCGCGGTGGGTTTTTCCCATCCCTCACAGTTTTACTCGGCACGTACCTGTCTAAGACGCGTTTTACGATTGCCTTGCACTTTCTCCATAAACACTCAACATTGTCAGTGTCGGAGCAGACATTTGCGTTTTCATCTGTCTGCTAGTCTCAAATCTGCCTTCTATTACTCTTGCTAAACAGATAAACCTTCCTCCCTTTTTTGTGTATATTCCTATTAACGTCCATATTCAGCGATGCTGCAACGGCCTCTTGATCACTGGGTCCCTGTTCTGCACATACAGAGTCGACAAGTTCGGGGTCTGTTTGTCATCGGTAGGTCCACGATGTTATCTCCACGAGTCGGTTCTCTCTCTGTTTAATTGCTCGCGGTAATTTTCGTTCGGATGGTGCACTCGGTATACTGTCACTCGATGCTCTGTCCCTACCACCCGTCCTGAACATCTGGCACATTGAAATCTCCACCTAAGACTGTAACACGCTGAGGAAAGGAAAATGTATGTCCACATTTTCTCTCACTTGTTCGGCCACTAATGCTGCTGAGTCGCGAGGTCGGTAAAAGGAGCCAATTATCAACCTAGCTCGGCTGTTGAGTGTACCCTCCACCCACAATAGTTCACAGGAACCGTCCACCACTTCTACTTCACTACACAGGATAAACTACTACTAACAGCGACGAACCACTCCACCACCGGTTGCATGCACGCTATCCTTTCTAAAGCACCGTCTGTACCTATAACGATTGCAGCTTCGGCGCTTTCTATCAGCGCTTGACGTTCCGGTACTTTACCAACGCAGAGCTTCGACAGTTGACAATTACAATACCGATTGCCGCTTGGGTCCCCGCATGTCCTGACCTTGCCCCGCGCCCGTTGCCCTTTCCGTACTTGCCCAAGGGCCATCCAACCTAAACAGAACCGCCCAGCCCACGCCACACAACCCCTGCTACCCGTGTAGCCGCTTGTTGCGTATAGTGGACTCCACCTAAGACTATATAACATAACATGCCCTAAGGCATTCGCGGTGTACACCACCCTAAGGTGAGGTTAGGTTAGGTTAGGTGGACGTGGGTTAGGTTAAGGGTTACAGTTAGGTTAAGCGTCAAAGTTAGGTTAAGCGTTCGGACGTGAGGCGTCAGGTGGCCGCACCTACCTTTACGGCCGGACATCTTAGGTTAGAGGTTAGGTTAGGTTAAGGCGCCGAGAGGTCCGCGGTCAGGTTACGTTCACCTTCGGGCGCCACACGTAGGTTTCAAAGGTGTGTCGGTCGGTCGTCGGCAAGCCGCAAAAACTACAGACGACGTCGACCAAACCGCCGCACGACCGAGCAGGAGGCAGATATAAAACACACACACACACAAAAACAAAATTAAACACCACCCACCGGCCAAAGGGCACCAACAACCACAAACCCGAGCACCACGTCGACCAGAGGCAACCCGCCGCTCACGCGACATGGCTGGCAACTAAGGGGCAAACGGCAACGGCGCTTTCCGCACCGGGCCGGATGCACGTACGACAACACCGCTACCCGTACGCAGGCCTCCCATTGCACACAGCCGCTCTGTGTTTGAACATCATCAATGGCGCGCCCGCGGCTCGTCGCGGGCGCAGCCATAACGCCGCCACTTTTGCACCAACACATTCACGCACCGCAAAACAGCTCGCCGACACAGCACAGCCGACAAACAAAAACAACCCGCGAGACGGGGGCGACAACGACAACGATGACAACAACAACAGCAGCAAACAACTCGCACCAAGCGTCCAACAGGTAACAAACGGACAAGCACAGCCTCTGCTAACGGCCACGACGCCAGCGGCACACTGCTCCTTTCCCGCCACACTCGATTTCACAACGCACGCACGCGACCCCGTCAACGACACGACACGACACACGACGGGCTCCCTTCCCGCAACCTACACCTTTCCGCCACTACGCACAGCTCCACCCGACGCGCCCGTCGCAACGACACTACTGCACGCACTATCCACCCGCCTCCTCCTCTCCCCCCCCTTCCCGTACACAACAACACAGCCAAAAACAACACTCACGACCCAAACATACTAACGACATGGCACGTGCATCGGCGCACACCCCAACCAGTCACCGTCGACAACCACACGCAAGGCACGAAACCGGCGTCCTTCCACGTTGCCATCAAAGCTGCACAAACAACCACAGGAGGAACCACCAACAACGGCCCGCCCGCCCGCCCGCCCGCCCCAATATTCTCCCACCCTCACCTCACGCCGCAACCACCAAACGCACATTCCCGCTCGCTACCACACACCTCTCGGCAGCCGCTTCGCAAACACATGACGTGACGTGACATCATCACATCACGGGCTACGCACGCACACCGACCCACTTTCCTGCCCTTCGCCCTCTTCTTTCCGACGCCTGCCTTCGGCCGAGCACACGTACGTGGGTGGCACAACGCCCAACACAGTCACACACAGTCGACAGGCGCACGCCCAGGCACGCAACGACGCAGCGCAGCAAAGGCGCCCGCAACACATACCTCCTCTCTCTTCTCGCCGCCGCCGCCGACCGACCGCCCGCCCGCCAGCCAGCCAGCCAGCCAGCCAGCCAGCCACTCGCAATGTGCACTGCCAACCAGCCACACGTCCACCGCGCCGCCTCCGACCACCCGCCAGGGGGCGCTCACGTCCGCGACAACAGCGCGGCCCGCCGCCGGGCGGGCCCCAGCCGAACCCAGCCCAGCCGGCGCGCGCTGCTCTGCACTCGGCGCGCCGCACATCCTGCTGCAGACCGGGCTCGTCTCTCTGTACGCGTCTGCCCGCATCTCGTCTTCCTGCGCATCAACACAACGAGGCCGCGTGAGCAAACCCCCCCGTCACAACGCCACATCACACACTGCCTCGTCTACCGCCGAAATGCACTCACCAGCCATCCGCTTCGTCTTCGTCTTGTTTACTCGTTGTTGTTGCAGCGGCGCACACAGCCCCGGCCGGCCGCATCCGAGGGTGGCCCGCCGCCAGCGTCTCCTCCTTGGGCACAGGTGCGGTGCCGTGCCGTGGCCGCCCATCCATCCAACCGCACTCATTTGCTGGCCGCCTCTGCTGCAGAAGAAGACAAAAAACGAAACGTACAAACATACACGCACCCACAGCGTGGCCACACACGGACGGGACCGACAGGCTCCAAGGCGACCAAAGGATAAAAACAAAATAAAAAAACAAAAAGACGCAAGCAAGCAACAAGCACAGGCTGTCGCCTCGCGCCTCTGTCCTTCCGCCCCCGCCCTTCTCTCCCACCACATGCCCACAAACACCACCGCCTCCCCCTCCCCGCACCTCCACATTCGCCCCCTCCATTTGTTCCTTTCTCGCTCTTCCCTTCTGTGTGTCTGCGTGCGTGCGCGGGCGGCGCCTCTCAACATCCGCCGGCCGTCCGTCCCGTTTTCGCCGTACCACACACGCCACCGCCTCCTCCCCGTCCACCACCGCCGCCCCTGTCCGCCCCGCACAACACCATACACCGCTGCTTGTCCTGGCCGTTGCCACCAAAGGCGCCAGCCGCAAACCGCGCCAACGCCGCAGCGCGCGTGCGTCCTTCCTTCTTGCTTCCTTCTCCGTGCCGACGCGGCCTCTATTCCCGCACCCATTCGGCCGACGACACAGCCGTTGGGCTCCGCACTGCGCGTACCGGCGTTACGCACGCACACCCACCCCCCTCGCGAACGCACGACTCATTGTCTTTGTTGTTTCTCCTCTTTCTTAACGTCTTTGTTTGTTTTGTTTTTTGTTTTTTGTTTTTTTTTTCGTTTTTCCCCACCGCCACATGTGACACAATGCCTCCCTCCACCTTTCGTTCGTGGTTGCTTGCTTTGTTTCTCTTTCTCATTGGTACACGTCCGACGCGCTCCATTTCCACCACACCACGGCCATCAGCCTCCTCAACGGGCAGGCGCAGTGTGCCATTCTCCGGCGCACAAGCACACCGCGCGGTACTGGCGCGGCTCGCTCTCCTCGCCCCCACGCCACGCCACGCCACGCCACCGGTGCGCAGCAGCACATGTGATGTCTCGCAACACGACACGCGGTGCGCACACCCCGACCACGCGGCTCTAAAGGCATGGCACCGGCGACATGCGCCGCCCCAGCCACGCATCCGTCGTCTCACGTTGTTCACTGCCAGCCGCGTCGGAGGCTACAACCGCAACCACCACAACAACGGTCCCCCTCCCGGCAACACATTTGTTGCACAAACAAACACAACCGCCGAGCGCAGCGCGAACCACCCACACGCGCCCTCCGCGTCTCCTTTCTCCTTTCGCCCCCTCCCATCTCCCGAATATGCCAGCAGCGCAGCGTTACGCGTGCCCCTCACCCGTCCACACTACCGCGAAACGAACACGCCTTCCGGGCCACCTGCAAGGGCACGCCCACCACCAAATACTGCCGTATTCACGGACGCAGTTCGCAACACGCAACGCACTCTCCACCTACCTTCTTTCTCTCGTCCCTTCTCTTTACAAACAAAACAAACACACAAACCAACCACGGCTAACACACTTTTTCGCGACACCTTTGACTGCGTTATCTCGACCGTGACGGCAGCTATCGACCATCCATTCCCCACTACACACACACACACACACACACACACACACACACACATCATTCGCTACACCGCACACGAAACGGCAAGGGCAAGGCACTCTCTCATAGATTCTTCCTCCGAGCCATATCGGGCGAACGTTGCATCCGGGAAGGCAATGCAATTCAGCCGTCACCACGGCCGACACTTGCAGCCGCGCCGTAAACGCATGTCAGTGCGGCTGCAATGCACGGGAACGTTCCGTTGCTCTAGACAGCGCCTCTCCGTTTTTCCCCTGTCTCGTTTTCCGGTGATTGCTTCTCCTTCTTCTTTTTCTTCGTTTCGTTTCGTTTTATTATTTTCGTTCCCCTCCTCCACCATTGTTTCCGTCCCCACAGTTTTTTTTTTTGGCTCATTCCACACGTTCTGCCCAGACAAGACATGACATCCGACCGATCACAGTCAGCCTTTCGTCACCGTTCGCAGCGCCGACGGTGCCACAGTGAGACGGGTGTTCAGACCGACACGTTGCCATGATGCCCATAGACAGCTACTCAGGGCCGCCGGATCGGATCACATCACATCACCGACAAACCGGCCATTTCACCGGGGGACACAGACAACCGCGTGTACGCCCATAACAACAAACAACGGCCGTCGTCGTCTACCGTCACTGAACCGAACACACGTGCACCTTGAATGACGACACCGGCGTGCGTGCGCACAACAATCAATCATTCAAATCAACTGCAGAAACGGCTATCAAAATCAAGGGCCAAATAAATGGGTACACCACCGTGCGTGTCGCCTACCCCACCCGCCCGTACAATTCTTGCGTCTTCTTAATGACTAGTAAAGACACGTCCATTTTTTTTTTTTAAAACGTCACCAACACACCTCCACGCCGTACAGCAAAGGGAATAGTAAGACGGCAACACAACATTTCACCCTCGCCATCATGTATGTATGATGTGACAACAAACAAACCCGCCGACGGCCCTAACGGTGACATCCAACAGTCGCGAGGGGTTTCAATTGCAGTCACGTGACTAACCGGGCAGACAGAGACAAAGAAAGGAAAGGAATCAGCGACACAGACAACACCTCCTGTCTATGGTGTCGACAAACAAACAACCAACCAACCAACCAACCACGCCAAGACTCGCGAGCACGCATAACCACCACCACCAGCTGCTTCGCAACCAACCAAACCGGGTAGCTATGCGCCGCCTCACACAAACAACAATTCCGCTCTTCCCGCAAAGGCAATTTGGTGGCCCTGAAAAGGGCCGTTTTGCCGCTCTCGCAACGGAGGGGAGCTCCCTAGAGCCTTAACCCCCTCACTTGGAGCTCGTGTACTTGGTCACCGCCTTCGTGCCCTCGCTCACGGCGTGCTTGGCCAGCTCGCCAGGCAGCAAGAGCCGCACAGCCGTCTGGATCTCGCGGGACGTGATGGTCGAGCGCTTGTTGTAGTGCGCCAGGCGAGACGCCTCGGCCGCAATGCGCTCGAAAATGTCGTTCACGAAGCTGTTCATGATGCTCATCGCCTTCGACGAGATGCCCGTGTCGGGGTGCACCTGCTTCAGCACCTTGTAGATGTAGATGGCATAGCTCTCCTTCCTCTTGCGCTTCTTCTTCTTGTCGCCCTTCGAAATGTTCTTCTGCGCCTTGCCAGCCTTCTTGGCGGCCTTCCCGCTAGTCTTGGGCGGCATCTCGAACGTACAACAGCAAGCAGCAAGCGCTCCGCTCTAGTCAGCGTCTCCCCACACAGTGGCACCCGCCGCTACCGCAACACCCCACCTTTACCAGCTCGCCCTGTTGCGGCCGCCGACCAATGGGGCGCGCGCGCAACCGGCCGCCGCACCCGAGCCCATAAAGGGACCCCCACCCTAGTCCCGCCGCCACGCACTCCGCTGCTCGACTCGCTGCGGCTCGCACCGTTACGTTACGTGTTTCAACTAGCCAAACGCCATGTCCGGACGCGGAAAGGGAGGCAAAGTCAAGGGCAAGTCAAAGTCCCGCTCAAGCAGGGCTGGGCTCCAGTTCCCGGTCGGCAGAATCCACCGCCTCCTGCGCAAGGGAAACTACGCCGAGCGCGTCGGCGCCGGGGCGCCCGTCTACCTCGCCGCCGTCATGGAGTACCTCGCGGCTGAGGTGCTCGAGCTGGCCGGAAACGCGGCCCGCGACAACAAGAAGACGCGCATCATCCCGCGCCACCTGCAGCTCGCCATCCGCAACGACGAGGAGCTCAACAAGCTCTTGTCGGGCGTCACCATCGCACAGGGTGGTGTCCTGCCCAACATCCAGGCCGTCCTGCTGCCAAAGAAGACCGAGAAGAAGGCCTAAACAGAGAGCGCGGCGCTGCGCTTGCGTGCTCCCTGCACGCAAACGCGCCTGCCTTTGCCTTGCCGGCTCGGCTCACAACAATCGGCCCTTTTCAGGGCCACCACACAAACCTACGTCCAAAGCAAAGTTTCCGTCGTCCGTGCTCGCCGCACTTTACACAACACGTCCACATACATACATTGCACAGCCAGCGCCGGCGCACGTCCGCCATCTTGTCCACAGCCCGTGTGGCCGAACGCGCACACATTTTGTCGTTTCTCTCTTTTTGTCTTTTTTGTTTCTGCACCCCTCCGCGCACGCACAGAGTCGCGTTCCAAACGACAACGACATCAATACACCGATAATGTGATGATCATTGTTAGCATTATAATGTTTCAATTAAAGGGGCGCGCGTGGCACAGACAAAAAAAAAAAAAACCAAACAGCTGATCCGATCGATCGATCGATCGATCGATCGATCCGGCCCGCCCGCCTATGCCCACGCCACAAACAAACAACAAACCACGCACACACTGGACTCAGCCGCGCCCATCGCGTCAAACTCAAAAACTAACGCACGCGCAGCAGCAGCAGCAGCAACAACAACAACACGCACAGGCAACACAGACTCTTTCGCACTTTTCAATCTCCGAACAGTGTGGTGGCCCTGAAAAGGGCCGTTTTCGTCTCTCCCACCAAGCACGGGCACGGCACGGCCGCGGGAAGGCCACAACGCAGCACAGCACACCGGCTGGCTGGCTGGCTGGCTGCCTGCCTAACCGCCGAAACCGTACAGGGTGCGCCCCTGCCTCTTCAGGGCGTACACCACGTCCATGGCCGTCACAGTCTTGCGCTTGGCGTGCTCAGTGTACGTCACCGCGTCGCGGATCACGTTCTCCAGGAACACCTTCAGCACTCCGCGGGTCTCCTCGTAGATCAGACCAGAGATGCGCTTCACGCCGCCCCTGCGAGCCAGGCGGCGGATGGCGGGCTTCGTGATGCCCTGGATGTTGTCGCGCAACACCTTGCGGTGCCGCTTGGCGCCACCCTTGCCCAGCCCCTTTCCTCCCTTGCCGCGGCCTGTCATTCTTCTTCCTTCCTCCTCCTCAAAGCAAGCAAGCGAAAAAACACAAGCGCCAGCTCCTCACCCGGCGCTAGCGAGTCGGCTACGGTGCGAGCTCTCTGCCGCCGCCCCCCTATATAGACTCTGGCCCGCCCTCCCCCCACCACGCGCACCGAGGGCATATAAGCGCGGCGCGGGGCCGCGCGGGCCCGTTGTCAAGGCAGCACCGGACGCTTCGTGTACCGCACGCACCTCCACGCCGCTCTTCCGCTATGGCCCGCACAAAGCAAACGGCCCGCAAGTCCACCGGCGGAAAGGCGCCGCGCAAACAGCTCGCCACCAAGGCGGCGAGGAAGAGCGCGCCCGCCACCGGCGGCGTCAAGAAGCCCCACCGCTACAGGCCGGGCACCGTCGCCCTGCGGGAAATCAGGCGCTACCAGAAGAGCACAGAGCTGCTCATCCGCAAGCTGCCGTTCCAGCGCCTAGTGCGCGAGATCGCCCAGGACTTCAAGACCGACCTGCGCTTCCAGAGCTCCGCAGTCATGGCCCTGCAGGAGGCCAGCGAGGCCTACCTCGTCGGCCTCTTCGAAGACACCAACCTGTGCGCAATCCACGCCAAGCGCGTCACCATCATGCCCAAGGACATCCAGCTCGCGCGCCGCATCCGCGGCGAGCGCGCCTAGAAACCGCGCCGCGCACGCGCGCCCGCCCAACAAAAACGGCCCTTTTCAGGGCCACTAACATCTCTCCGTCGCGAGCAAAACTTTTGTCGGTCTTGCCGCCCCGCAAAACAACAACAACCAATTCCCCTCCCGTCCACAGCCGCTCTCGCCAACAATCGACGTCACTCCCATCCCTCACAATACACACACACAACAGCCGGACGACGTCACCACACACCACGGGTGGCTGGCCGCCGCCGTCTCCGAGGCGCGCGCACGCTACGCTACACTACAACGTCAACGCCACCGCGCCTTCCCAATTCCCGCCGGCCACTTCCACGTCTCACGTCCCCCCGCCGCTTTGAGAGAGAGAGACACAACACACACACACAAAAGACACGACATCCGCAAAGCAAGCAAACACACAAACAAACTAGAGTCTCCAGAAACATACATGAGCAACCAAACGTCGGCCGCCGCAAAAAAAACAACTACAACAAAAACAAATAAAATAAAATAAAAAGACCAACAAACGGCCACAACCGCTCCGCTACCGCGCGCCGCCGCCTACCGCCACCGGCACCACAATCCAACCACCACGGCACGCAAACAGTACCCACAAGGGTCTCACACACAACCAACCACACCGGCGCATGCACGACAATCAACGCCTTCCCGACGTCCTTTGATGGCCCTGAGAAGGGCCGTTTTGGGCCGCGCGACAGCCGCAGCCGTGCCATCGCGCGCCACTAAGACGACGCGGGGGAGGGCGGTGGGGGACGACGGCGTCAAGCGCCAACCCCTCTCCCTTGCCTTTCTTTAACTTTACTACTTTACTTCTTCTTCTTGGGCGACGCCTTCGCCTTAGACGGCGTCGTCGCCTTCTTCGGGCGCGGCGCCTTCGGCTTCTTCGTCGGAACCTTGGCGGCCTTCTTCGCCTTCGACGGCGACTTGGCCTTGGCCGGCTTGGCCGCAGCCGCCTTCTTCGCACCCGCGGGAGCCGCCGACGCCGCAGACGCCTTCTTGGCGGCGCCCGCCTTCCGACCGGTCGCCGCCTTCACGCCACCAGCCTTCTTTGCGCCGGCCGCGCGGCCGCCCTTCTTCTCCTTGCTGGCCGGAGCGGCGCGCTTCTTCTTCGCACCGCCGGCACGAGCCTTGCCGCCCTCGGCCGCCCCGCCGCCGGCGCCGGCAAGCTTGAAAGAGCCGGACGCGCCCTTCCCCTTCGTCTGCACCAGCTCGCCAGCCACGACGGCCGACTTGAGGTACTTCTTGATAAAGGGCGCCAGCTTCTCCGCGTCCAGCTTGTAGTGCGCGGCAATGTACTTCTTGATCGCCTGCAGCGACGAGCCGCCGCGCTCCTTCAGACTCTTGATGGCGGCCGTCACCATCTCAGAGGTGCGCGGGTGCGCAGGCTTGGCGCGCGGCTTCTTCGCAGACGCCGCAGACTTGGCCTTCTTCGTCGTGCCGGTGGCGGCGGGTGCCGCAGCAGTCTCGTTCGTAGCCGCCTGATCTGCCATTATTTCGACGGACGACGCGCGTACACACAACAACAGAACAGCGGCAAGCACGGCAGAGAATAGCCGCCGCGCCGCCAGGCCCAGCCAGTGTCGCGGGCGGGCGCGGACGGCCGAGAGAGCGGCCGCCACTCTGCGCGCCGCCGCGCCGCGCCTCCCGCGCTTGCTACCGATCTACATCAAGCGGAACATTCGCCACTATGTCGTACCCACGCCACCGTTACGACAGATGGAGGCGACAGCTGTGGCCGTGGTGACCTCGGCGGGGGTGGTCACCTTCGTCTCCGTCTACCGTCCTCCACGCTACCTGCTGGACTTGGACGACGCCTATGCGCTGTTCCGTCTCCCGGGGAAGCTCTTTTTAGCCGGCGACTTCAACGCAAAACATGCGGCGTGGAATTCTCTGCACACCACCCACAGCGGCCGCCAATTTCATCAGGTCATCGACAGGGTTGGTGCTTACGCTTGCGGGCCGGAGGAGCCGACCTGCTACCCATCCCGCGGCACGCCGGACGTCCTGGACTTCGCCGTCACAAAAGGCCTGCATCAATTCCTGACGGCTGACGTCGTCCATGAGTTGAACTCAAACCATCTGCCGGTCCTCTTCAATCTCGCTGTTGATCCCGCCGTCGCCTCGCCTCGCCTTCACCTTCGGCGCACTGATTGGACTGCCTACCGCGCGGACGTCCTCGCTCGTGTGCGGCCGCGTCTTGACGCCGACTTCCACGACGTCGATGCTGACGTCGCTGCCTTCGCTGATGCCGTCCACTCCGCCCTGCTGCGATCCACACCGCCGTCCCGGGGCACGCTTCCCCGGCGCCCGGGACTCCCGGCCGACATTCTGGATCTCATCCGTGTGCGGAATCGCCTCAGCAAGGAATGGCGCCTCACCCGCGACCCCCTTCTGAAGCGGCGTGTCAACCTCCTCCGCCGTGACATCAAAGCCGCCATCAGCGCTCACAAGAACGAGCAGTGGGCTCAGAAGCTGGCGTCGTTCACTCCGGATCCCCACGCGTGGGACGCGGTTCGCTTCTTCACCAAGCGGAAGCACGCTCTGCCTCCTCTGGACTCGCCGACTGGTGTCGCCTATACCCCTGTGGCTAAGGCAAACGCCCTTGCTGATGTGTTTCAGGCGAACTTCGTCCCTCTCGACGATCCTGTGGACGCCCAGTTCGTTCATGATGTGGACCGTGGCCTCGAGGCCTACCTCTCCGCCGACCACCGTGACGACGACCATCTGCCAGTCTTCACGACCGATGAGGTGACCTCCTGCATCCGGGCGATGGCCGCTAACAAGGCTCCTGGTGCCGACGACGTTCCTGGGAAGGCGCTCAAGGAACTGCCTCCTGCTGCTTTTGCCTATCTGGCCCGCCTATTTACTGCCATCCTAGTGACTTGTACCTATCCGGCTGCTTGGAAGCACGCTGTTGTTGTCGCTGTACCCAAGCCGGGTAAGGACCGGAAGAATCCTAACAACTACCGGCCCATCAGCTTGCTTCCGCAGCTCAGCAAAATTTTCGAGCGGCTTCTCCTTCACCGGCTCAAGATCATCATGGACCGTCGTCGCCTGTTACCTCCGGAACAGTTTGGTTTCCGGGGTGGCCACTCCTCTACGCAGCAGCTCGTCCGCGTTGTTGAAGCGATCACCACGGCCTTCAACAATCAGGAATATTGTGGCGCCATTTTCCTAGACGTCACCAAGGCTTTTGACAGCGTGTGGCACTCCGGGCTGCTGTGGAAGCTCCATATGCACGGATTTCCGCGGTCCTTCATCTGCCTTCTGGATAGCTATCTGCGGGGCCGCACCTTTGTGGTCCGCATTGACGACTCGACGTCGACGCTCCGGCCCATTGCCGCCGGCGTCCCGCAGGGCTCGGTCCTCGGTCCGACCCTGTACTCTCTGTATACGGCCGATCTTCCTACCTCTCCCCGGGTGGAGCGCGCGATGTACGCCGATGACACAGCGATCTTCACCCGCAGCCGGTGGCCTCAAGCCATGTATCGACGTCTCCAGGACGCGTGCGCCGCCCTCGAAGCGTGGGCGACTCTTTGGCGTGTCCGGTTCAACGCTCAGAAGAGCCAAGCCGTGGTCTTCACGCGCAAGAGGACCCCGCCACGCGATCAACAACTCCAGTTATTCGGCGAGGTCATCCCCTGGACGCCGACAGCCACCTACCTCGGCGTTGTGATGGACCGCCAACTCATCTGGCAGCAGCAGGTGCTAGAAGTTCGCCGGAAGGTTGAGCAGCGGCTGGGGGCGCTTTATCCCCTGCTGAACGAGCACTCCGCGCTCTCCGTCAATAATGGGCTTCTCATCTACCGGATGTTTGTGCGTCCTGTGATGGACTATGCCTGTGCTGCTTGGGGAAATGCGGCGCACCGACACCTCCATCGCCTACAACAGCAGCAGAATAAGGCTCTTCGCCGGATTTTCCACGTGCATCCCCAGTTTCCGGCGCGATATCTTCACGAAGCTGCCCATGAACAGGAAGTCCTCGCTCGCTTTCAAGCCATCGCCCAGAAGATGTATGCCACGGCTGCTGCTTCGGATAATCCCCTTCTCAGGAACCTTGGGGCGCCTGTAGACGACCGCGACCTCTATCAGAGGCCCGTTGCGCTGCTCCGTCGCTAACGACAGCAGTTGCAACTTTCAGAAACTTCAGTTCCCCATGATAGTCTGTTTCCACCACCACATCCTTAGATGACAATAAAGAAAATCCTGATGTTTCTCTTTTCCGTTCCTCAGACGGTGTAGTAAATGCCTTCGGGTAAATGCTACATTACTCCCACTTGATGAAGTTAGATGATAGTGGACTGGAGCGCTTGCTACCATTCGAGTGCGAGATGTCGCAGCAGACGGACGTGCGCGGAGCGACGGGTGTGGCGGATCGCCGTCCGGCGGGGCTTGCCCCGTCGGCGGCCCCATCCGGCCCCCCATCTATGACGACCAGAGCTATGGCAGAGAGGAACACGATTATGACGGACCCGGCTTCGACTATGGACCTCGATTTGGCCGATTTCTCCGATACTTCCATCGACGACGACGTCGTCCTGAGGCAGACACCGTCGACGGCGGCTTCTCGGAAGAAGAGGGGCACTGATAGTGGTTCGCGCGCTGCCGATGTGCCGGATGATGGCTTCCGCAGACCGCCGAAGAAGCGTCAAGCGCGGGCGGCGCAAGCTCAGCCGCAGGCGACGGATATTCCGGTGCACAACCGATTCGATGACATCCCTGAAGACGCTGACGATGCGGCTCCGCCCACTCTCCAGCACCAGGCGCAGCAGCAACAGCCGCCACCGCAACAGCAGAAGCGTATTCCACCGATCGTGCTGCAGCTTCCCTCGTCCTATAAGGAATTTTACGAGTGGTTGAAGCAGCACCTGACGCAGCCTTTCACCGCGCGCCAGACGGGCGGCGACAAGCTGAAGCTTTCTGTCACCACCCTCGACGACTACTCCACCGTTATGGACTTCCTTGGTTCGCAAGGCATCCCGAATTATACTTTTCCGGTCGTTCGGCCGCCGACCTTGAAGGTGATTCTTCGGGGGATTCTTGAGTCCCTCCCTAACGACTGGGTCAAAGAAGAACTGGAAGACCTCGGCTTTGCCGCCACGATCGTGGATTACCACAAAATACCGGGCACTAACCGTCGGTCGGGCCTCAGAATCGTCATCCTTCCTGATACGCCTGACCATCGGAAGATTTTCAACGTCACCCGCCTTTGCGGACTTGTCATGTCTGCCGAAACGCTCCGCAAGTCACGTGGGGTAACGCAATGCTACAGGTGCCAAGGCTTCAACCATGTTGCCCGTGGTTGTACGATGCCTTTTGTTTGCGTCAAGTGCGGCGGCGCCCATGACAGTCGGCAATGCCAAGTACCTCGGGAACAACCTGCGAAGTGCGGCCTGTGTGGCGGACAACACCCCGCCAACTTCAGGTCGTGTCCTAAGCACAAGGAGGCCAGCCGCCGGCAACGAGGGCTTCCCCCGCTCACCGCCAGGGATCGCCGCCGTAGGACCGCTGTCGTCAGCAGCACTCCTGCCAGCTTCCGCCACGCGGGGGCCCAGCAGCAGGGACGGGACTCACTCTCGCAATCTCGCCCTCCTAACGCCTGGCAACGTCCACTTGCTGCACCGTACGTCATCCGCAGAGACGCCCCTGCGTCCTCTGCTGCTCCGACGGACGTTCCCGAAGGCCCCGCCGCCTTTCCGCCGTTGCGCCGCCGCCGTCCCGTCGACCTCACTCCGCAGGACAGCCAGCAGCCGGGTGTCGACTCCCACGACCTCTTCACCCTCCTCCAAACCATGATGACGGCGGTCACCGAGATGAGCCGCGCCATCCAGGCGTTGCCCGCCACACTTGCTGCCACCGTAGAATCTACGATCCGAAGCGTTCTTCACACCACCAGTGACGCTCCCCAGCATCATGGATAGGGTGCGACGCATCGAGGAACTCCGTATTTCCACATACAACGCAGACGGACTTTTCCGCGATCTCCTGGAAGTCAAGCACTTCCTTGCAGCCCACAACATTGACATCTTCCTCGTGACGGAGACGCACCTGAAGGCGGGTCTACGGGCCAACATCGCAAACTACAAGTGCTATCGCTACGACCGCCCCACCCGCGGTGGCGGCACCGCGATCTACATCAAGCGGAACATTCGCCACTATGTCGTACCCACGCCACCGTTACGACAGATGGAGGCGACAGCTGTGGCCGTGGTGACCTCGGCGGGGGTGGTCACCTTCGTCTCCGTCTACCGTCCTCCACGCTACCTGCTGGACTTGGACGACGCCTATGCGCTGCTCCGTCTCCCGGGGAAGCTCTTTTTAGCCGGCGACTTCAACGCAAAACATGCGGCGTGGAATTCTCTGCACACCACCCACAGCGGCCGCCAATTTCATCAGGTCATCGACAGGGTTGGTGCTTACGCTTGCGGGCCGGAGGAGCCGACCTGCTACCCATCCCGCGGCACGCCGGACGTCCTGGACTTCGCCGTCACAAAAGGCCTGCATCAATTCCTGACGGCTGACGTCGTCCATGAGTTGAACTCAAACCATCTGCCGGTCCTCTTCAATCTCGCTGTTGATCCCGCCGTCGCCTCGCCTCGCCTTCACCTTCGGCGCACTGATTGGACTGCCTACCGCGCGGACGTCCTCGCTCGTGTGCGGCCGCGTCTTGACGCCGACATCCACGACGTCGATGCTGACGTCGCTGCCTTCGCTGATGACGTCCACTCCGCCCTGCTGCGATCCACACCGCCGTCCCGGGGCACGCTTCCCCGGCGCCCGGGACTCCCGGCCGACATTCTGGATCTCATCCGCGTGCGGAATCGCCTCAGCAAGGAATGGCGCCTCACCCGCGACCCCCTTCTGAAGCGGCGTGTCAACCTCCTCCGCCGTGACATCAAAGCCGCCATCAGCGCTCACAAGAACGAGCAGTGGGCTCAGAAGCTGGCGTCGTTCACTCCGGATCCCCACGCGTGGGACGCGGTTCGCTTCTTCACCAAGCGGAAGCACGCTCTGCCTCCTCTGGACTCGCCGACTGGTGTCGCCTATACCCCTGTGGCTAAGGCAAACGCCCTTGCTGATGTGTTTCAGGCGAACTTCGTCCCTCTCGACGATCCTGTGGACGCCCAGTTCGTTCATGATGTGGACCGTGGCCTCGAGGCCTACCTCTCCGCCGACCACCGTGACGACGACCATCTGCCAGTCTTCACGACCGATGAGGTGACCTCCTGCATCCGGGCGATGGCCGCTAACAAGGCTCCTGGTGCCGACGACGTTCCTGGGAAGGCGCTCAAGGAACTGCCTCCTGCTGCTTTTGCCTATCTGGCCCGCCTATTTACTGCCATACTAGTGACTTGTACCTATCCGGCTGCCTGGAAGCATGCTGTTGTTGTCGCCATACCCAAGCCGGGTAAGGACCGGAAGAATCCTAACAACTACCGGCCCATCAGCTTGCTTCCGCAGCTCAGCAAGATTTTCGAGCGGCTTCTCCTTCACCGGCTCAAGATCATCATGGACCGTCGTCGCCTGTTACCTCCGGAACAGTTTGGTTTCCGGGGTGGCCACTCCTCTACGCAGCAGCTCGTCCGCGTTGTTGAAGCGATCACCACGGCCTTCAACAATCAGGAGTATTGTGGCGCCATTTTCCTCGATGTCACCAAGGCTTTCGACAGCGTGTGGCACTCCGGGCTGCTGTGGAAGCTCCATATGCACGGATTTCCGCGGTCCTTCATCTGCCTTCTGGATAGCTATCTGCGGGGCCGCACCTTTGTGGTCCGCATTGACGACTCGACGTCGACGCTCCGACCCATTGCCGCCGGCGTCCCGCAGGGCTCGGTCCTCGGTCCGACCCTGTACTCTCTGTATACGGCCGATCTTCCTACCTCTCCCCGGGTGGAGCGCGCGATGTACGCCGATGACACAGCGATCTTCACCCGCAGCCGGTGGCCTCAAGCCATGTATCGACGTCTCCAGGACGCGTGCGCCGCCCTCGAAGCGTGGGCGACTCTTTGGCGTGTCCGGTTCAACGCTCAGAAGAGCCAAGCCGTGGTCTTCACGCGCAAGAGGACCCCGCCACACGATCAACAACTCCAGTTATTCGGCGAGGTCATCCCCTGGACGCCGACAGCCACCTACCTCGGCGTTGTGATGGACCGCCAACTCATCTGGCAGCAGCAGGTGCTAGAAGTTCGCCGGAAGGTTGAGCAGCGGCTGGGGGCGCTTTATCCCCTGCTGAACGAGCACTCCGCGCTCTCCGTCAATAATGGGCTCCTCATCTACCGGATGTTTGTGCGTCCTGTGATGGACTATGCCTGTGCTGCTTGGGGAAATGCGGCGCACCGACACCTCCATCGCCTACAACAGCAGCAGAATAAGGCTCTTCGCCGGATTTTCCACGTGCATCCCCAGTTTCCGGCGCGATATCTTCACGAAGCTGCCCATGAACAGGAAGTCCTCGCTCGCTTTCAAGCCATCGCCCAGAAGATGTATGCCACGGCTGCTGCTTCGGATAATCCCCTTCTCAGGAACCTTGGGGCGCCTGTAGATGACCGTGACCTCTATCAGAGGCCCGTTGCGCTGCTCCGTCGCTAGCGACAGCAGTTGCAACTTTCAGAAACTTCAGTTCCCCATGATAGTCTGTTTCCACCACCACATCCTTAGATGACAATAAAGAAAATCCTGATGTTTCTCTTTTCCGTTCCTCAGACGGTGTAGTAAATGCCTTCGGGTACATGCTACATTACTCCCACTTGATGAAGTTAGATGATAGTGGACTGGAGCGCTTGCTACCGCCCAACGTCCGACAGCCTGTGCGGACCAGCCCCAAACCTGCGCCGCAACCACCCGCGCCATTCAAACCACCGAGGATGGGGCTACACACGGCCACACCACAGTCGCCAACCAGTCGCCACGGCAGCGCCGCAAACCACGGCCAAACTGCAGCTACCGCGCGCCACAGCCTGGCTCGGCCCGCCGAGAATCGCCGCCCCCGCCCAAATGCCGCCCCCACAGCCCCAGCCGACGACCCGCCACAATGGCCAAACCTTCGGCAAAACTGGCGCACCGTCGCCGCGCCAGCCCGGCCAGCGCGGCCGCCGCCACAGCCACACAAGCGGAGGCGTGCGGCGATGACGGCCGTGCAAACGCACCTCCGCCGCCCCATCGCCCTCCCACCGTTTCCCGATCGGCCCGCGGCCGTCGGGCCACCTCGCCCGCCAACATTCGCGCCCGTTTCCCACAAAATTGCCCGCCGCAAAACAAAAACGAGCGCCGCCTGCGCAACATGGGCACCGGCCAACCGAGGCGCCGCCGCCCCTCGCCGCTTTAAGCGAGGGTGGCTAACCGCCATCCGCAACTACAGACGCACCGAATCTGCCTTCAAAAGCACACACCGACAGCCGACCTCTAACATTTAGACTCCGCAAGCCACCCAACGGTGTGTGGCGGAGGGCACTTCACGTGCCAATGTCATTTACCTCCCTTTGCTGTTCCAGTCGCGTATGGTTCGCGGGACGAACCGACAGTCTGCAAAAAAAACGCCTCCGTGCGCGCTCGAATCTCTCTAACCACATCCATTCGTGATCTCCTCGGGAGGTATACGCAATATATTCGATACCCCATCCAGAAACGCAATATCTCGAAACCTGGCGAGCAAGCTACACCGCGATGCAGAGCGCCTCTATTGCAGAGTCTGCCGCTTGGGTTTGTTAAACATCTCCGTAACGCTATCACGGTTACCAAATGACCCTGCGACGAAACGTTGGATCGTCTCCGTCGCCTCCGTCAACGCGACCTGGTACGGATCCCACACTGATGGGCAACACGCACGTATAGGTCGAACGAACGGGTGTTTTGTAAGCCACCTCCTCCTTTGTTGATGGACGACATTTGCTACGCATTCTCCCAATAAATCGCAACCTGGTACCCGCCTTACCAACAATTACTTTTGTTTGTTTTTTTTTTTTGTTTTTTTTTTTTAATATGATGATCATCCCACTCCCAATCACTCCGCACGCATACTCCCAGATATTTTACAGACGTAACTGCTACCAGTGTTTGTCCCGCTATCATATAATCAATCATACAATAAAGGGTCCGTCTTTCTATATTATTCGCAATACATGTTAAGGGACAGTTGCCACTCCCTGCACCACGTGCCTATCCGCTGCAGATCGTCCTGCATTTTTCGCTGCAACTTCTCTGTATACTACAGCATCATCCGCGAAAAGACGCATGCAACGTCCGACACTATCTACTAGGTCATTTATATACATTGTGTGTGAAGAGCAATGGGTCCCATAACACTCCCCTGTGGCACGCCAGAGGTTACTTTAACGTCTGTAGACGTCTCTCCATTGATAACACAACATGCTGTGTTCTGTTTGCTACAATCTCTTCAGTCCAGCCACACACACTTGGTCCGACATTCTGCAGACACTTACTTTGTTTATCAGGCGACAGTGCGGAACTGTATCGAACGCCCTCCTTCCGGATGTCAACCAAAATGGCATCTACCTGGGAGCCTGTATCTAATATTTTCTGGGTCCCATGAACAAATAAAGCGCGTTGGGTCTCACACGATCGCTGTTTCCGGAATCCATGTTGATTCCTACATAGTAGACACTGGGTTTCCAAAAAACGACATGCTACTACTCGAGCATAAAACATGTTCTCACATTCTACAACCGATCGACGTCACAGATATAGGGCCTATAGTTTTGCGCATCTGCTCGACGACCCTTCTTCAAGCCCGGGACTGCCTGTGCTCTTTTCCAATCATTTGGAACCCTCCGTTCCTCTAGAGACTTGCGGTACACGGCTGTTAGGAGGTTCTGTCGCGTACTCTGTGTAGGTAGAATCGAATTGGTATCCCGTCAGGTCCAGTGGACTTTCCTCTGTTGAGTGATTCCAGTTGCTTTTCTATTCCTCCTTGGACACTTATTTCGATGTCAGCCATTTTTTCGTTTGTGCGAGAAGGAACTGCAGTGCGGTCGTCCTCCGTGAAACAGCTTTGGAAACAGGTGTTTAGTATTTCACAGCTTTACGCGTGTCATCCTCTGTTTCAATGCCATCATCATCCCGGAGTGTCTGGATATGCCGTTTCGAGCCGCTTACTACTGATTCAACGTACGACCACAACGTCCTAGGATTTGATTTGATTTCCTGTCACGTCGGTACATGGAATTTTACTTTCGCATTCACCGGACGCTTCACGCATAGCCCTCCTTACGCTAACTTTGGACATCGTTTAGCGTCTGTTTGTCTGAGAGGTTTTGGCTGCGTTTCAACTTTGAGTGAAGCTCTCCTTGCTTTCGCTATAGTTTCCTAAACTTTGGTTGTTGTACCGCGGTGGGTTTTTCCCATCCCTCACAGTTTTACTCGGCACGTACCTGTCTAAGACGCGTTTTACGATTGCCTTGCACTTTCTCCATAAACACTCAACATTGTCAGTGTCGGAGCAGACATTTGCGTTTTCATCTGTCTGCTAGTCTCAAATCTGCCTTCTATTACTCTTGCTAAACAGATAAACCTTCCTCCCTTTTTTGTGTATATTCCTATTAACGTCCATATTCAGCGATGCTGCAACGGCCTCTTGATCACTGGGTCCCTGTTCTGCACATACAGAGTCGACAAGTTCGGGGTCTGTTTGTCATCGGTAGGTCCACGATGTTATCTCCACGAGTCGGTTCTCTCTCTGTTTAATTGCTCGCGGTAATTTTCGTTCGGATGGTGCACTCGGTATACTGTCACTCGATGCTCTGTCCCTACCACCCGTCCTGAACATCTGGCACATTGAAATCTCCACCTAAGACTGTAACACGCTGAGGAAAGGAAAATGTATGTCCACATTTTCTCTCACTTGTTCGGCCACTAATGCTGCTGAGTCGCGAGGTCGGTAAAAGGAGCCAATTATCAACCTAGCTCGGCTGTTGAGTGTACCCTCCACCCACAATAGTTCACAGGAACCGTCCACCACTTCTACTTCACTACACAGGATAAACTACTACTAACAGCGACGAACCACTCCACCACCGGTTGCATGCACGCTATCCTTTCTAAAGCACCGTCTGTACCTATAACGATTGCAGCTTCGGCGCTTTCTATCAGCGCTTGACGTTCCGGTACTTTACCAACGCAGAGCTTCGACAGTTGACAATTACAATACCGATTGCCGCTTGGGTCCCCGCATGTCCTGACCTTGCCCCGCGCCCGTTGCCCTTTCCGTACTTGCCCAAGGGCCATCCAACCTAAACAGAACCGCCCAGCCCACGCCACACAACCCCTGCTACCCGTGTAGCCGCTTGTTGCGTATAGTGGACTCCACCTAAGACTATATAACATAACATGCCCTAAGGCATTCGCGGTGTACACCACCCTAAGGTGAGGTTAGGTTAGGTTAGGTGGACGTGGGTTAGGTTAAGGGTTACAGTTAGGTTAAGCGTCAAAGTTAGGTTAAGCGTTCGGACGTGAGGCGTCAGGTGGCCGCACCTACCTTTACGGCCGGACATCTTAGGTTAGAGGTTAGGTTAGGTTAAGGCGCCGAGAGGTCCGCGGTCAGGTTACGTTCACCTTCGGGCGCCACACGTAGGTTTCAAAGGTGTGTCGGTCGGTCGTCGGCAAGCCGCAAAAACTACAGACGACGTCGACCAAACCGCCGCACGACCGAGCAGGAGGCAGATATAAAACACACACACACACAAAAACAAAATTAAACACCACCCACCGGCCAAAGGGCACCAACAACCACAAACCCGAGCACCACGTCGACCAGAGGCAACCCGCCGCTCACGCGACATGGCTGGCAACTAAGGGGCAAACGGCAACGGCGCTTTCCGCACCGGGCCGGATGCACGTACGACAACACCGCTACCCGTACGCAGGCCTCCCATTGCACACAGCCGCTCTGTGTTTGAACATCATCAATGGCGCGCCCGCGGCTCGTCGCGGGCGCAGCCATAACGCCGCCACTTTTGCACCAACACATTCACGCACCGCAAAACAGCTCGCCGACACAGCACAGCCGACAAACAAAAACAACCCGCGAGACGGGGGCGACAACGACAACGATGACAACAACAACAGCAGCAAACAACTCGCACCAAGCGTCCAACAGGTAACAAACGGACAAGCACAGCCTCTGCTAACGGCCACGACGCCAGCGGCACACTGCTCCTTTCCCGCCACACTCGATTTCACAACGCACGCACGCGACCCCGTCAACGACACGACACGACACACGACGGGCTCCCTTCCCGCAACCTACACCTTTCCGCCACTACGCACAGCTCCACCCGACGCGCCCGTCGCAACGACACTACTGCACGCACTATCCACCCGCCTCCTCCTCTCCCCCCCCTTCCCGTACACAACAACACAGCCAAAAACAACACTCACGACCCAAACATACTAACGACATGGCACGTGCATCGGCGCACACCCCAACCAGTCACCGTCGACAACCACACGCAAGGCACGAAACCGGCGTCCTTCCACGTTGCCATCAAAGCTGCACAAACAACCACAGGAGGAACCACCAACAACGGCCCGCCCGCCCGCCCGCCCGCCCCAATATTCTCCCACCCTCACCTCACGCCGCAACCACCAAACGCACATTCCCGCTCGCTACCACACACCTCTCGGCAGCCGCTTCGCAAACACATGACGTGACGTGACATCATCACATCACGGGCTACGCACGCACACCGACCCACTTTCCTGCCCTTCGCCCTCTTCTTTCCGACGCCTGCCTTCGGCCGAGCACACGTACGTGGGTGGCACAACGCCCAACACAGTCACACACAGTCGACAGGCGCACGCCCAGGCACGCAACGACGCAGCGCAGCAAAGGCGCCCGCAACACATACCTCCTCTCTCTTCTCGCCGCCGCCGCCGACCGACCGCCCGCCCGCCAGCCAGCCAGCCAGCCAGCCAGCCAGCCACTCGCAATGTGCACTGCCAACCAGCCACACGTCCACCGCGCCGCCTCCGACCACCCGCCAGGGGGCGCTCACGTCCGCGACAACAGCGCGGCCCGCCGCCGGGCGGGCCCAGCCGAACCCAGCCCAGCCGGCGCGCGCTGCTCTGCACTCGGCGCGCCGCACATCCTGCTGCAGACCGGGCTCGTCTCTCTGTACGCGTCTGCCCGCATCTCGTCTTCCTGCGCATCAACACAACGAGGCCGCGTGAGCAAACCCCCCCGTCACAACGCCACATCACACACTGCCTCGTCTACCGCCGAAATGCACTCACCAGCCATCCGCTTCGTCTTCGTCTTGTTTACTCGTTGTTGTTGCAGCGGCGCACACAGCCCCGGCCGGCCGCATCCGAGGGTGGCCCGCCGCCAGCGTCTCCTCCTTGGGCACAGGTGCGGTGCCGTGCCGTGGCCGCCCATCCATCCAACCGCACTCATTTGCTGGCCGCCTCTGCTGCAGAAGAAGACAAAAAACGAAACGTACAAACATACACGCACCCACAGCGTGGCCACACACGGACGGGACCGACAGGCTCCAAGGCGACCAAAGGATAAAAACAAAATAAAAAAACAAAAAGACGCAAGCAAGCAACAAGCACAGGCTGTCGCCTCGCGCCTCTGTCCTTCCGCCCCCGCCCTTCTCTCCCACCACATGCCCACAAACACCACCGCCTCCCCCTCCCCGCACCTCCACATTCGCCCCCTCCATTTGTTCCTTTCTCGCTCTTCCCTTCTGTGTGTCTGCGTGCGTGCGCGGGCGGCGCCTCTCAACATCCGCCGGCCGTCCGTCCCGTTTTCGCCGTACCACACACGCCACCGCCTCCTCCCCGTCCACCACCGCCGCCCCTGTCCGCCCCGCACAACACCATACACCGCTGCTTGTCCTGGCCGTTGCCACCAAAGGCGCCAGCCGCAAACCGCGCCAACGCCGCAGCGCGCGTGCGTCCTTCCTTCTTGCTTCCTTCTCCGTGCCGACGCGGCCTCTATTCCCGCACCCATTCGGCCGACGACACAGCCGTTGGGCTCCGCACTGCGCGTACCGGCGTTACGCACGCACACCCACCCCCCTCGCGAACGCACGACTCATTGTCTTTGTTGTTTCTCCTCTTTCTTAACGTCTTTGTTTGTTTTGTTTTTTGTTTTTTGTTTTTTTTTTCGTTTTTCCCCACCGCCACATGTGACACAATGCCTCCCTCCACCTTTCGTTCGTGGTTGCTTGCTTTGTTTCTCTTTCTCATTGGTACACGTCCGACGCGCTCCATTTCCACCACACCACGGCCATCAGCCTCCTCAACGGGCAGGCGCAGTGTGCCATTCTCCGGCGCACAAGCACACCGCGCGGTACTGGCGCGGCTCGCTCTCCTCGCCCCCACGCCACGCCACGCCACGCCACCGGTGCGCAGCAGCACATGTGATGTCTCGCAACACGACACGCGGTGCGCACACCCCGACCACGCGGCTCTAAAGGCATGGCACCGGCGACATGCGCCGCCCCAGCCACGCATCCGTCGTCTCACGTTGTTCACTGCCAGCCGCGTCGGAGGCTACAACCGCAACCACCACAACAACGGTCCCCCTCCCGGCAACACATTTGTTGCACAAACAAACACAACCGCCGAGCGCAGCGCGAACCACCCACACGCGCCCTCCGCGTCTCCTTTCTCCTTTCGCCCCCTCCCATCTCCCGAATATGCCAGCAGCGCAGCGTTACGCGTGCCCCTCACCCGTCCACACTACCGCGAAACGAACACGCCTTCCGGGCCACCTGCAAGGGCACGCCCACCACCAAATACTGCCGTATTCACGGACGCAGTTCGCAACACGCAACGCACTCTCCACCTACCTTCTTTCTCTCGTCCCTTCTCTTTACAAACAAAACAAACACACAAACCAACCACGGCTAACACACTTTTTCGCGACACCTTTGACTGCGTTATCTCGACCGTGACGGCAGCTATCGACCATCCATTCCCCACTACACACACACACACACACACACACACACACACACACATCATTCGCTACACCGCACACGAAACGGCAAGGGCAAGGCACTCTCTCATAGATTCTTCCTCCGAGCCATATCGGGCGAACGTTGCATCCGGGAAGGCAATGCAATTCAGCCGTCACCACGGCCGACACTTGCAGCCGCGCCGTAAACGCATGTCAGTGCGGCTGCAATGCACGGGAACGTTCCGTTGCTCTAGACAGCGCCTCTCCGTTTTTCCCCTGTCTCGTTTTCCGGTGATTGCTTCTCCTTCTTCTTTTTCTTCGTTTCGTTTCGTTTTATTATTTTCGTTCCCCTCCTCCACCATTGTTTCCGTCCCCACAGTTTTTTTTTTTGGCTCATTCCACACGTTCTGCCCAGACAAGACATGACATCCGACCGATCACAGTCAGCCTTTCGTCACCGTTCGCAGCGCCGACGGTGCCACAGTGAGACGGGTGTTCAGACCGACACGTTGCCATGATGCCCATAGACAGCTACTCAGGGCCGCCGGATCGGATCACATCACATCACCGACAAACCGGCCATTTCACCGGGGGACACAGACAACCGCGTGTACGCCCATAACAACAAACAACGGCCGTCGTCGTCTACCGTCACTGAACCGAACACACGTGCACCTTGAATGACGACACCGGCGTGCGTGCGCACAACAATCAATCATTCAAATCAACTGCAGAAACGGCTATCAAAATCAAGGGCCAAATAAATGGGTACACCACCGTGCGTGTCGCCTACCCCACCCGCCCGTACAATTCTTGCGTCTTCTTAATGACTAGTAAAGACACGTCCATTTTTTTTTTTTAAAACGTCACCAACACACCTCCACGCCGTACAGCAAAGGGAATAGTAAGACGGCAACACAACATTTCACCCTCGCCATCATGTATGTATGATGTGACAACAAACAAACCCGCCGACGGCCCTAACGGTGACATCCAACAGTCGCGAGGGGTTTCAATTGCAGTCACGTGACTAACCGGGCAGACAGAGACAAAGAAAGGAAAGGAATCAGCGACACAGACAACACCTCCTGTCTATGGTGTCGACAAACAAACAACCAACCAACCAACCAACCACGCCAAGACTCGCGAGCACGCATAACCACCACCACCAGCTGCTTCGCAACCAACCAAACCGGGTAGCTATGCGCCGCCTCACACAAACAACAATTCCGCTCTTCCCGCAAAGGCAATTTGGTGGCCCTGAAAAGGGCCGTTTTGCCGCTCTCGCAACGGAGGGGAGCTCCCTAGAGCCTTAACCCCCTCACTTGGAGCTCGTGTACTTGGTCACCGCCTTCGTGCCCTCGCTCACGGCGTGCTTGGCCAGCTCGCCAGGCAGCAAGAGCCGCACAGCCGTCTGGATCTCGCGGGACGTGATGGTCGAGCGCTTGTTGTAGTGCGCCAGGCGAGACGCCTCGGCCGCAATGCGCTCGAAAATGTCGTTCACGAAGCTGTTCATGATGCTCATCGCCTTCGACGAGATGCCCGTGTCGGGGTGCACCTGCTTCAGCACCTTGTAGATGTAGATGGCATAGCTCTCCTTCCTCTCCTCTTGCGCTTCTTCTTCTTGTCGCCCTTCGAAATGTTCTTCTGCGCCTTGCCAGCCTTCTTGGCGGCCTTCCCGCTAGTCTTGGGCGGCATCTCGAACGTACAACAGCAAGCAGCAAGCGCTCCGCTCTAGTCAGCGTCTCCCCACACAGTGGCACCCGCCGCTACCGCAACACCCCACCTTTACCAGCTCGCCCTGTTGCGGCCGCCGACCAATGGGGCGCGCGCGCAACCGGCCGCCGCACCCGAGCCCATAAAGGGACCCCCACCCTAGTCCCGCCGCACGCCAGACGAGCCGTGGGTGCCGACCGGAGCGGACTGAGAGCCGCGGAGCAGCAGCAGTCGTCGAGCGAGCGCAGTGCCCGCGCACCCACCCCACCCCCCACCACTGCACCGAGGGGGACACCGCAGCCGCCGCTGAACAAAGCGCCAGCGCACGCGGGGACCAGCCGTCTTCTTCAACAACAACGAGAAGGCAGAACAGCGCCATCGCACCTCCTACACCGAGGTGTAGTCGAAAGGAGCAATTTTGTCGTGTTTCTCGCAATTCTGTCGTGTCGGTCTGCCTGAGTAATCAGGCAGACAAGCAAAAGTGTCGTGTTCATCTGCCTAGCGCAAGCGGGTAGAAAGGCAAAATTGTCGACACACCAGCGTCGCACGGCAGCTATTGCTGCCTCCTCCCACCAGAGTAGGGTAATCTCCGTACCAGGGCCGGTGGCGTAGCCCCGATACCCGCGTACGTGTAGATCAGGCCAAATCAGCCCACAGCTACCCTACGGTGTCAACAAGTGGGACTGAGCTGGGACAATCACTGGTGCGACCACACACACCTCACACGACCACATCATGAACACGGAAGATCGAGGTGGGACCACCCACTCCCGATCGCCCCCCCGCGACTCTGACGGCGGAGCAGAAGCAGCTACACCAATGACCGACACCCGCACGGTGACTTACGTCGTGGAGAATCTTCCCCACGATATTACACAGAAATCCATGGCGGCAAAGATAAACTCATTCGTAGAATACACGGTCAGGTCTGAGATTAGGTCTCTGAATGTTACAAGATATGGGAGGGCCTACATTAACTCCACAACTAGAGGGCGGGAGGACTACTTCCAAAGGATCTTCCGACACCATATAGTGTCCTCAGTAACAGTGCGCCCTGAAAAAGTACGCGAACCGAGACAGCCCATGCAGCGGTCTCGGAAGCCACCCCTCAGCGCGGTAATAAAAAAAGTGCCATTAGATGTAGAGGCTAGTGATGTGATCCAACAGCTGCGCGAACAGGGCCTAGATGTAGAGAGGGCTTGGCGTATTATTTCAAGAGAGAGGCAAGCCCCTACCAGGAACTTTAGAATAATATCACGTAATCAAGACACTATTGATACCATACTCACAAATGGCGTTGTCATTGATTACGCAAAAAAAGAGGCGGAACCCTCCAAACTTCCTCCACCGCAGCCAGCGCAATGCGGGCAGTGCCTGGGCTTTGATCACTCCACAGTGAACTGCAAGGCCCAGGCAAAGTGTCCGCAGTGCGGGGGCAACCACAAACTTACCCGGTGTGACGTTAAAAACCCGGAGAAGTGTGCAAACTGTGAAGGCGACCACTCGGCCCTATCTTATAAGTGCCCCAAACGACCTAAAATCGCCGAAAAAGAAGAGCTACGTGCACCGATCAAAATCATGGACGAGCCTACACCCGTCCCACCTACAGAAGAACTTCAGCAGGAAATGGTCCTAAAGAGTGACTTCCTCCGAACCCTCACTGGAGCACTCGTCAGTCTGTTCCAGGACCGGCGTGAAGAAATTGTAAAAACAGTGAACCAGGTGTCGCAGCAAATCTTACATAAGAGCATCAAGGCGACCCAGTCAGGAGTCTGCCTCCATGTAACGGTGGCAGACAGGGTCAGTCCGGCAACACAACTGGACATAACACACACCCCACAATCACCTACACAACCACAGACACCTACCACACAAACATCCCAACCCCCACAAACACCTACACAACACCAGACACCCACCACACAAACGCCCCAACCGCAACCCGCACCCGCACGTATACAAAACACACCACACCCACACACTTCCAGAAACAAAACTTACTAAAACCCAAGTCGCGGTACGAACATGGCTGACCACCAACAGCAGTTAAATCTCCTCTTCGCCAACGCGAGAGGAGTCAAAGACAAGAGAACACTACTCACGCACACACTATTGCGCAACAACATACACGTGGCCGGCATCGCCGAAACGTGGCTGTCTCAGGGGAAGCAGTGCAATATACCGAAGTTTAACTGCTTCCGCAAGGACAGAGACAGAGACGGTAGAGGCGGCGTCGCGCTATACGTGCGCAATACGATAGCGGCTACGGAAGTCCCTCCCCCCGCACAGCTTGGAGACACAGAGATCGTCATGGTCAAACTAAAGGGCCACAACGCAAGGACCGTAACAATTGCATGTTTGTACAACCCTCCTAATAACCCTCTCCCGATCCACGCGATACGACACCTTATGACGAAAGACAGATTCATCTTACTAACTGACCTGAATGCGCGACACGAGAGACTTGGTGACCACAGTACAAACCACAACGGACAAATCCTGTTTGACCTTCTGACGACCGAACCTATAGACCGCCTCCCCATCTACCAACCCACTTTTATAGGCCACCAAGGAACGTCAGCGCCCGATCATATCCTATACAGCCCTACCATAAGTGACTCAATAGCCAATGCGGAAGTCGGCAACTCAATAACAAGTGACCACCTCCCCATCCTCTTTTCCACAAATGCAATAGCCCCACCGAATCCTCCACCAATCAGACGAACTATACGACAGTACTCAAACGCCGACTGGAATAAATACAAAGACGTACTCGAACAAGAATTATCCATCCCCATGACCGTGACAGACCCCCACGACCTGGAACTTGCCACTACTAAAATAGAATCAGCGTTTAAACACGCAATAGAGGAAGCCATACCGAAAATCACCATAGACAACTGGAAACCTACTATCCCCCGAGAAGCTCTCGACCTAATACAACGGAAAAGACGACTACAAAGAGAGATGAGACGAACCAACAACCCGAACTTACGACAAACCTGGAACCGACTGAACAATCGCGTCAAACAAATCATCTCGACACATCGACAAAGACAGTGGGAAGAAACATGCGAGAGACTAAACTACAGAAACGGAGGACAATTTTGGAAACGATTTAAAACACTGACGGGACAAAGAGCGACAACTACCACCACACTAATTACAAACAACGAGCCAACGACAGACCCACAACAACAAGCCGACATCTACAAAGACGTGTTAGAAGACGTATACGCCTTCCCACATGACAACAACTTCGACGAGGCTTTCAGACGAACGGTAGAACTCCGACTCCCACGACTACTTAACACACACACAGTAGAGACGCAAAACGAAAACTCCCTAACTAAACCGATAACTGACAAAGAAATAATGGATGCGATACTAACGGGACGGAACTCAGCGCCAGGCCTAAACGACATACGACGAATTCACCTACAAAAGGCACCTCTCCTTACACTCATCCCTATCCTATCCCTCATGTTCAATTATTGCATCAGTACAGAGACCATCCCAACTGCCTGGAAAACAAGCAAGACGATCATGATCCCTAAACCAGACAAACTAAGAACAGACCCACGATCCTACAGACCCATCTCTCTTTTAGACGTACTGGGAAAAACCTATGAAAGAATCATCACAGACAGACTCAAGACATACGTAGAACAGAAAGAACTCCTTCCCCTGATCCAAGCTGGCTTCCGCAGTAAGCACTCCACGAATGATCCACTATTCAAACTCGTGAACGGAGTCACGCAGGGCTTCAACAATGGACACTGCACCCTCGCAGTATTCCTGGATATTGAAAGGGCGTTCGACAAGCTATGGCATGACGGACTCCTCTACAAGCTGTGCGAGATAGGGATCCCTGTCAAAATGGTCCGGCTCATAAAGGCATACCTCACCGACCGAGTATGCAGGATACACGTACACAACACCTCTTCCCAACCTTTCACCCCACAAGCAGGAGTGCCGCAGGGCGGCATCCTGTCTCCGCTGCTGTACGCGCTGTACACAGCAGATATACCGACCACCCAATCCCCAGACGAAACAATAGCCCTATACGCAGACGACACAGCTTACTGGTGTACATCACTCAGGACAACAACTATACAGAGGAAGACAGACGCATACCTAAAACGACTCGAAGACTGGATGAAAAAGTGGAGAATAAGACCAAACCCAGCAAAGACACAAACAGTACTCTTTCGACACAGAAACCTGACCAAAAAGAGACAGCAAAACGACAACGACATACAATTAACACTCTGGAACACGCCACTCAGACTTGTCAACACGGCCAGGTACCTTGGCGTGTTCCTAGACAAACACATGAACTGGATGACTCACCTGAACTACCTTCTCGACAAGACTAGAAAACGCCAAAGACTGATACGACAAGTACAAGGACGCCTCCGTGGCTGCAGCATGGAAACAGCCATACACACATACAAAACCTTTATCAGACCAGTCCTAGAATACGCCAGCGCCCCGCTGGGAGGAATTCCGCACACGGTAGCAGACAGACTTTACAGTACAGAACGACGACTGCTCCGCAACCTTGCGAAACTCCCGGCAAGGACGCCCAGCAACGACGTATACGAAATAGTTAACGTGGAACCACTCCAGACACGACTGACAAAACTACGCGCGAACTACGGACAACGAATACTAACGCAAAGACCTGACATGGAAAACCTAATTACAACAAGACCTCGTACTCAACGACTCCCCAAACACAAGTATATCTGCCCAGCGCGTACGGTAGCACAAAACACATCACACCACTTCCCAGACCTAGCCCCGACTATGGAACCGCTGACAACCCATACCACTACCCCTCCCCACCTAGACGTCAGACAATAAAACACAGACAGACATATTCCCTCTCCCTCGTTCCCTCTCCCTCACTCTCTCCCTCTCTCTCTCTCTCTCACACACACACACACACTCACACACACACACACAAGCAACAAAACGACAACACTCGCACAATTAAACAAGCCGGCACACTCTTCAATTACTCAATCCTGTTCTGCCACTGGAATAATATGAAAATAGAAAATAGCAGTAATTGAATAATTGTACAATGCAAGTAACAATAGTAACATCATTATACACTACTCACAGACTAACATCCAAAACCTCTTCTCATATGCTCTCTTCACCTCTGCTCCACAACCGAACACAGACGTAATTTCGGAAATATTACACACAAATCACACACAGAAACACTACACACTCCAATGTAAATAACCACAATTATATATCACCATATGTCAATGTTACACCTCAAACCCCACCAAATGACAAAGCTTAAATCTCTATCTCCTACTGTCACACCCCCAAATCTCTCCCTTAACCTTTCCCCTTCCATATTCTATTATTATTAACATGTTAATTCTAGTACTATATACATTAAGAACTAAAACATAACCTTGCAAATCATATCTCGTTGTTAAATTCTTATACTATACTATTTGTTAAACCAAAATATAACCTTGTTAATTTTATTATAACCTTGTTAATTATATAAACTTGTTAATTATGTAATACTAAATGCTAATTGTTAATGACCACGTCAAAGTGCAAAAAATTGTAAAGCACCTTTCTGCAAGCACTCTAAATTGTATAAAAAAGAAAATAAATTTGTAAACCTTGCCTAAGGCTAAAAAGTGCAATGCAAGCACTAGAATAGCCCGCCCTCCCCCCTAAGGGAAGGGAATGAAATGTGCTAAAAAAAAAAAAAAAAAAAAAAAAAAAAAAAAAAAAAAAAAAAAAGTCCCGCCGCCACGCACTCCGCTGCTCGACTCGCTGCGGCTCGCACCGTTACGTTACGTGTTTCAACTAGCCAAACGCCATGTCCGGACGCGGAAAGGGAGGCAAAGTCAAGGGCAAGTCAAAGTCCCGCTCAAGCAGGGCTGGGCTCCAGTTCCCGGTCGGCAGAATCCACCGCCTCCTGCGCAAGGGAAACTACGCCGAGCGCGTCGGCGCCGGGGCGCCCGTCTACCTCGCCGCCGTCATGGAGTACCTCGCGGCTGAGGTGCTCGAGCTGGCCGGAAACGCGGCCCGCGACAACAAGAAGACGCGCATCATCCCGCGCCACCTGCAGCTCGCCATCCGCAACGACGAGGAGCTCAACAAGCTCTTGTCGGGCGTCACCATCGCACAGGGTGGTGTCCTGCCCAACATCCAGGCCGTCCTGCTGCCAAAGAAGACCGAGAAGAAGGCCTAAACAGAGAGCGCGGCGCTGCGCTTGCGTGCTCCCTGCACGCAAACGCGCCTGCCTTTGCCTTGCCGGCTCGGCTCACAACAATCGGCCCTTTTCAGGGCCACCACACAAACCTACGTCCAAAGCAAAGTTTCCGTCGTCCGTGCTCGCCGCACTTTACACAACACGTCCACATACATACATTGCACAGCCAGCGCCGGCGCACGTCCGCCATCTTGTCCACAGCCCGTGTGGCCGAACGCGCACACATTTTGTCGTTTCTCTCTTTTTGTCTTTTTTGTTTCTGCACCCCTCCGCGCACGCACAGAGTCGCGTTCCAAACGACAACGACATCAATACACCGATAATGTGATGATCATTGTTAGCATTATAATGTTTCAATTAAAGGGGCGCGCGTGGCACAGACAAAAAAAAAAAAAACCAAACAGCTGATCCGATCGATCGATCGATCGATCGATCGATCCGGCCCGCCCGCCTATGCCCACGCCACAAACAAACAACAAACCACGCACACACTGGACTCAGCCGCGCCCATCGCGTCAAACTCAAAAACTAACGCACGCGCAGCAGCAGCAGCAGCAACAACAACAACACGCACAGGCAACACAGACTCTTTCGCACTTTTCAATCTCCGAACAGTGTGGTGGCCCTGAAAAGGGCCGTTTTCGTCTCTCCCACCAAGCACGGGCACGGCACGGCCGCGGGAAGGCCACAACGCAGCACAGCACACCGGCTGGCTGGCTGGCTGGCTGCCTGCCTAACCGCCGAAACCGTACAGGGTGCGCCCCTGCCTCTTCAGGGCGTACACCACGTCCATGGCCGTCACAGTCTTGCGCTTGGCGTGCTCAGTGTACGTCACCGCGTCGCGGATCACGTTCTCCAGGAACACCTTCAGCACTCCGCGGGTCTCCTCGTAGATCAGACCAGAGATGCGCTTCACGCCGCCCCTGCGAGCCAGGCGGCGGATGGCGGGCTTCGTGATGCCCTGGATGTTGTCGCGCAACACCTTGCGGTGCCGCTTGGCGCCACCCTTGCCCAGCCCCTTTCCTCCCTTGCCGCGGCCTGTCATTCTTCTTCCTTCCTCCTCCTCAAAGCAAGCAAGCGAAAAAACACAAGCGCCAGCTCCTCACCCGGCGCTAGCGAGTCGGCTACGGTGCGAGCTCTCTGCCGCCGCCCCCCTATATAGACTCTGGCCCGCCCTCCCCCCACCACGCGCACCGAGGGCATATAAGCGCGGCGCGGGGCCGCGCGGGCCCGTTGTCAAGGCAGCACCGGACGCTTCGTGTACCGCACGCACCTCCACGCCGCTCTTCCGCTATGGCCCGCACAAAGCAAACGGCCCGCAAGTCCACCGGCGGAAAGGCGCCGCGCAAACAGCTCGCCACCAAGGCGGCGAGGAAGAGCGCGCCCGCCACCGGCGGCGTCAAGAAGCCCCACCGCTACAGGCCGGGCACCGTCGCCCTGCGGGAAATCAGGCGCTACCAGAAGAGCACAGAGCTGCTCATCCGCAAGCTGCCGTTCCAGCGCCTAGTGCGCGAGATCGCCCAGGACTTCAAGACCGACCTGCGCTTCCAGAGCTCCGCAGTCATGGCCCTGCAGGAGGCCAGCGAGGCCTACCTCGTCGGCCTCTTCGAAGACACCAACCTGTGCGCAATCCACGCCAAGCGCGTCACCATCATGCCCAAGGACATCCAGCTCGCGCGCCGCATCCGCGGCGAGCGCGCCTAGAAACCGCGCCGCGCACGCGCGCCCGCCCAACAAAAACGGCCCTTTTCAGGGCCACTAACATCTCTCCGTCGCGAGCAAAACTTTTGTCGGTCTTGCCGCCCCGCAAAACAACAACAACCAATTCCCCTCCCGTCCACAGCCGCTCTCGCCAACAATCGACGTCACTCCCATCCCTCACAATACACACACACAACAGCCGGACGACGTCACCACACACCACGGGTGGCTGGCCGCCGCCGTCTCCGAGGCGCGCGCACGCTACGCTACACTACAACGTCAACGCCACCGCGCCTTCCCAATTCCCGCCGGCCACTTCCACGTCTCACGTCCCCCCGCCGCTTTGAGAGAGAGAGACACAACACACACACACAAAAGACACGACATCCGCAAAGCAAGCAAACACACAAACAAACTAGAGTCTCCAGAAACATACATGAGCAACCAAACGTCGGCCGCCGCAAAAAAAACAACTACAACAAAAACAAATAAAATAAAATAAAAAGACCAACAAACGGCCACAACCGCTCCGCTACCGCGCGCCGCCGCCTACCGCCACCGGCACCACAATCCAACCACCACGGCACGCAAACAGTACCCACAAGGGTCTCACACACAACCAACCACACCGGCGCATGCACGACAATCAACGCCTTCCCGACGTCCTTTGATGGCCCTGAGAAGGGCCGTTTTGGGCCGCGCGACAGCCGCAGCCGTGCCATCGCGCGCCACTAAGACGACGCGGGGGAGGGCGGTGGGGGACGACGGCGTCAAGCGCCAACCCCTCTCCCTTGCCTTTCTTTAACTTTACTACTTTACTTCTTCTTCTTGGGCGACGCCTTCGCCTTAGACGGCGTCGTCGCCTTCTTCGGGCGCGGCGCCTTCGGCTTCTTCGTCGGAACCTTGGCGGCCTTCTTCGCCTTCGACGGCGACTTGGCCTTGGCCGGCTTGGCCGCAGCCGCCTTCTTCGCACCCGCGGGAGCCGCCGACGCCGCAGACGCCTTCTTGGCGGCGCCCGCCTTCCGACCGGTCGCCGCCTTCACGCCACCAGCCTTCTTTGCGCCGGCCGCGCGGCCGCCCTTCTTCTCCTTGCTGGCCGGAGCGGCGCGCTTCTTCTTCGCACCGCCGGCACGAGCCTTGCCGCCCTCGGCCGCCCCGCCGCCGGCGCCGGCAAGCTTGAAAGAGCCGGACGCGCCCTTCCCCTTCGTCTGCACCAGCTCGCCAGCCACGACGGCCGACTTGAGGTACTTCTTGATAAAGGGCGCCAGCTTCTCCGCGTCCAGCTTGTAGTGCGCGGCAATGTACTTCTTGATCGCCTGCAGCGACGAGCCGCCGCGCTCCTTCAGACTCTTGATGGCGGCCGTCACCATCTCAGAGGTGCGCGGGTGCGCAGGCTTGGCGCGCGGCTTCTTCGCAGACGCCGCAGACTTGGCCTTCTTCGTCGTGCCGGTGGCGGCGGGTGCCGCAGCAGTCTCGTTCGTAGCCGCCTGATCTGCCATTATTTCGACGGACGACGCGCGTACACACAACAACAGAACAGCGAGAGAGAGCGGCAAGGCGGCAAGCACGGCAGAGAATAGCCGCCGCGCCGCCAGGCCCAGCCAGTGTCGCGGGCGGGCGCGGACGGCCGAGAGAGCGGCCGCCACTCTGCGCGCCGCCGCGCCGCGCCTCCCGCGCTTGCTACCGCCCAACGTCCGACAGCCTGTGCGGACCAGCCCCAAACCTGCGCCGCAACCACCCGCGCCATTCAAACCACCGAGGATGGGGCTACACACGGCCACACCACAGTCGCCAACCAGTCGCCACGGCAGCGCCGCAAACCACGGCCAAACTGCAGCTACCGCGCGCCACAGCCTGGCTCGGCCCGCCGAGAATCGCCGCCCCCGCCCAAATGCCGCCCCCACAGCCCCAGCCGACGACCCGCCACAATGGCCAAACCTTCGGCAAAACTGGCGCACCGTCGCCGCGCCAGCCCGGCCAGCGCGGCCGCCGCCACAGCCACACAAGCGGAGGCGTGCGGCGATGACGGCCGTGCAAACGCACCTCCGCCGCCCCATCGCCCTCCCACCGTTTCCCGATCGGCCCGCGGCCGTCGGGCCACCTCGCCCGCCAACATTCGCGCCCGTTTCCCACAAAATTGCCCGCCGCAAAACAAAAACGAGC
>NW_026046033.1:0-34285 GCF_023898315.1 Schistocerca nitens
CACCAAATTGCCTTTGCGGGAAGAGCGGAATTGTTTGTGTGTGTGTGAGTGAGTGAGTGAGTGAGAGGGGCGGCATAGCTACCCGGTTTGGTTGGTTGCGAGGCAGCTGGTGGTGCTGCTGTGCCGTGGTGGTGTGGTCTCGAATGTGGTTGTGGTTGTGGTTACTGGGGTACGGCCGCGAGGGTTTGGTTGCCGCCGGTGTGACGTGGAATGCGTGCACGAGTCTTGGCGTGGTTGTTTGTCGACACACAGATAGATCGATAGGAGGTGTTGGTGCTGTCTGTGGCGCTGATTCATGTCTTTGTCTCCGTCTGCCCGGTTAGTCACGTGACTGCAATTGAAAGTCCTCGCGATTGATTGATTGTTGGATGTCACCGTTACGGCCGTCTGTTGTCACATCATACATGATGGCGAGGGTGAAATGTTGTGTTGCCGTCGACTATTCCCTTTGCTGTACGGCGCGTTGGTGTGTGTGTGTTGGTGACGTTTTAAATGGACGTGTCGTACTATCATCCATTACGAAGTCGCCAAGAAATGTACGGGCGGGTGGGGTAGGCGACACGCACGGTGGTGTACCTATTTGGCCCTTGATTTGATGATAGCCGTTTCTGCAGTTTGACTGATGATTGATTGGACTGTTGTGCGCACGCACGTCATTCACGGTGCACGTGTGTTCGGTTGAGTACAGTAAGCGTGAGGCTAGACGACGACGGTCGTTGTTTGTTGTTATGGGCGTACACGCGTTTCGTTGGTCTGTGTCCCCCGGTGTGAAATGGCAGGTGTGTCGGTGATGTGATCCGATCCGGCGGCTCTGAGTAACTGTCAATATCGGCGCGGTACACCGGCGTCATGGCAACGTGTCGGTGTTCACACCAGTCGCACTGTGGCACCGTCGGCGCCGCGAACGGTGACGAAAGGCTGACCTTTGATCGGTCGAGTGTCGTGTCTGGGCAGAACGTGTGGAATGAGCAAAACTGTTGGGGACGGAAACAATGGTGGAGGAGGGGAACGGAAAGTAATAAAACAAACAAAATGGAGAAGCAATCACCGGAAAACGAAGCAGGGAAAAACGGAGAGGCGCTGTCTATAGCAACGGAACGTTCCCGTGCATTGCAGCCGCACTGAAAGGCGTTTACGGCGCGGCTGCAGGTGTCGGCCGTGGTGACGGCTGAATTGCATTGCCTTCCCGGATGAAACGTTCGCCGACATGGCTCGGAGGAGGAATCTATGAGAATGCGTTGCCCTTGCCTGCCGTTTCGTGTGCCCTCCTGTTGTGTACGCTGTTGTTGTCCGGTGTAGCGAAGGGTGTGTATGTAGGGGTGTGTGTGTGTTTAGTGGGGAATTGGAAGGTCGATAGCTGCCGTCACGGTCAAGATAACGCAGTCAAAGGTGTCGCGAAAAAGTGTGTTAGCCGTGGTTGGTTGGTTCGTGTGTTTTAAAGAGAATGGACGAGAGAGAGAAAGTAGGTGGAGAGTGCGTTGCGTGTTGCCTAACTGCGTCCGCGAATATGGCAGTAGTTGGTGGTGGGCGTGCCCTTGCATGTGGCCCGGAAGGCGTGTCCGTTTCGCGGTAGTGGCACCGCTGCTGGCATATTCGGGAGATGGGAGGGGCGCGAAAGGAGAAAGGAGACGCGGAGGCTTTTAAAGACGGGGAGGGCGCGTGTGGGTGGCTCGCGCTGCGCTCGGCGGTTGTGTTTGTGCAACAAATGTGTTGCCGGGAGGGGACCGTTGTTGTGGTGCGGTTGTAGCCTCAGACGCGGCCGGCAGTGAACGTGAGACGACGGATGCGGGCCGGGGCGGCGCATGTCGCCGGTGCCATGCCTTTTAAGAGCCGCGTGGTCGGGGGTGTGCGCACCGTGTGTCGTGTTGCGAGACAGCATCATTTGTGCTGCGTGGCGTGGCGTGGCGTGGGGGCGAGGAGAGCGAGCCGCGCGGTGTGCTTGTGCGCCGGAGAATGGCACACTGCGCCTGCCCGTTGAGGAGGCCGATGGCCGTGGTGTGGTGGAAATGGAGCGCGTCGGACGTGCACCAATGAGAAAGAGAAACAAAGCGGCGACAACGAACGAAAGGGGGAGGGAGGCCATTGTGTCACATGCGGCGGTGGGAGGAAAAAAAAAAAAACAAACAAACAAGAAACGAAGACGTAAGAAAGAGGAGAAACAACAAAGAGAATGAGTCGTGCGTTCGCGAGGGGGGGTGCGCGTGTAACTCCGGTACGCGCAGTGCCGGAGCCCAACGGCTGTGTCGTCGACGCCAGTGCTTGTCGGCCGAATGGGTGCGGGAATAGAGGCAGCGTCGGCACGGAGAAGCAAGCAAGAAGGAAGGACGCACGCGCGCTGCGGCGTTTGGCGCGGTTTGCGGCTGGCGCCTTTGGTGGCAACGGCCGGGACAAGCAGCGGTGTATGGTGGTGTGCGGGGCGGACAGGGGCGGCGGCGGTGGTGGACTGGGAGGAGGCGAGGCGGCGCCGACGGTGGCGTGTGGTACGGCGAAAACGGGACGGACGGACGGCGGATGTTGGAGAGGCGCCGCGCACGCAGACACATGGAAGGAAGGAAGGAACGAACGCAAGGGAACAAATGGAGGGGGCGAATGTGGAGATGCGGGCAGGCGGTGGTGTTTGTGGGCATGTGGTGGGGAGAAGGGCGGGGGCGGGAGGACAGAGGCGAGGCGACTGCGTGCTTGCTCGCTCGCTCGCGTGTCTTTTGTTTTTGTGTTTGTTTTTCCATCGTTTGGTCGCCTTGGAGCCTGTCGGTCCCGTCCGTGTGTGGCCACGCTTCGGGTGCGTGTATGTTTGTACGTTTCGTTTGTTCGTCTTCTGCAGCAGAGGCGGTGCGCGGCAGTGGGAACGCCTGCCTGGCGGCTGGGACGGCCAGCAAATGCGGTTGGATGGGCGGCCACAGCACCGCACCTGTGCCCAAGGAGGCGACGCTGGCGGCGGGGCCCCCTCGGATGCGGCCGGCTGGGGGCTGTGTGCGCTGCCGCTGCCGCTGCCGCCGCCGCCGCCGCCGCCGCCGCCGCCGCCGCCGCCGCCGCCGCCGCCGGTGCTGGTGCTGGTGCTGGTGCAGCAGCAACAACGACGAACAACGAGTAAGCAAGAAGAGGACGAAGCGGATGGCTGGTGGGTGAGTGCATTTATTTAGGCGGTCGACAAGGCAGTGCGTGATGTGGCGTTGTGACGGGGGTTTGCTCACGTGGCCTCGTTTGTGTTGATGCGCAGGAAGATGAGATGCGGGCAGACGCAGACGCGTACAGAGAGACGAGCCCGGTCTGCAGCAGGATGTGTGGCGCGGCGCGCCGAGTGCAGAGCAGCGCGCGCCGCCTGGGCCGGGCTGGGCCCGCCCGGCGGCGGGCCGCGCTGTTGTCGCGGACGTGAGCGCCCCCTGGCGGGTGGTCGGAGGCGGCGCGGTGGACGTGTGTCCGGTTGGCCAGTGCACATTGCGAGTGGCTGGCTGGCGGTCGGCGGCGAGACGGGAGAGGAGGTATGTGTCGCGGGCGCCTTTGCTGCGCTGCGTCGTTGCGTGCCTGGGCGTGCGCCTGTCGACTGTGTGTGACTGTGTTGGGCGTTGTGCCACGTACGTGTGTGCTCGGCCGAAGGCGTCGGAAGAAAAAGAGAGAGAGAGACGGGCGGGAAAGTGGGTCGGTGTGCGTGCGTCGCCCGTGATGCGATGATGTCGCGTCATGTCATGTCATGTCTTTGCGAAACGGCTGCCGAGAGGTGTGTGGTGGCGAGCGGGAATGTGCGTTTGGTGGTTGCCGGCCGGCCGGCAGTTGTTGGTGGTTCCTCCTGTGTGGTTGTTTGTGCTGCTTTGATGGCAACGTGGAAGGACGCCGGTTTTTCCGTGCCTTGCGTGTGGTTGTGTCGACGGTGACTGGTTGGGGGTGTGCGCCGATGCACGTGCCATGTTGTTATGTTTGGGTCGTGAGTGTGTTTTTGGCTGTGTTGTTGTGTACGGGAAGGGGGAGAGAGGAGGAGGCGGCGGCGGCGGCGGCGGCGGCGGCGGCGGGGGTGATAGTGCGTGCAGTAGTGCCGTTGCGACGGGCGTCGGGTGGAGCCGTGCGTAGTGGCGGAAAGGTGTAGGTTGCGGGAAGCGAGCCCGTCGCGTGTCGTCGTCGACGACGGGGTCGCGTGCGCTGTGAATCGAGAGTGGCGGGAAAGGGGCAGCGTGCCGCTGTGTCGTGGTCGTTAGCAGAGGCCTGTGTGCCTGTCCGTTTGTTTTCTGTCGGACGCTTGGTGCGAGGTGTTTGTTTTGTTTTGTTGCCGCCGCCGCGGTTGTTTTTGTTTGTCGGCTGTGCTGTGTCGGTGGGTCGGCGAGCTGTTTTGCGGTGCGTGAATGTGTTGGTGCAAAAGTGGCGGCGGCGTCATGGCTGCGACCGCGACGAGCCGCGGGCGCGCCATTGATGATGTTGAACACAGAGCGGCTGTGTGCAATGGGAGGCCTTGTGTACGGGTAGCGGTGTTGTCGTACGTGCATCCGGCCCGGTGCGGAAAGCGCCGTTGCGGTTGCGGGTTGCCTCTGGTCGCGACGTGTGGTGCTCGGCTTTGTGGGTTTTTTTGGTGCCCCTTTGGCCGGTGGGTGGTGTTTGTTGTTTTGTGTGTGTGTGTGTGTGTGTGTGTGTGTGGTCGGTCTCTTTGGCGCTCGGTATATATCTGCCTCCTGCTCGGTCTTGTTGTCGACGTCGTCTGTAGTTTTTTGCGGCTTGCCGACGACCGACCGACCGAACTACTACCTACCTGTGACAGCTACGTGTGGCGCCCGAAGGTGAACGTAACGTGACCTCGGCGCCCTTAGCCTAACCTAAGATGTCCGGCCGTAAGGTAGGTGCGGCCACCTGACGCCTCACGTCCGAACGCTTAACCTAACTTTGACGCCTAACCTAACTTTAACCCTTAACCTAACCCACGTCCACCTAACGTAACCTAACCTAACCCAAGCGACGCCAACCCTAACCTAAGGTGTTGTACACTGCGAATGTCGAAGGCATGTTATAGTCTTAGGTGGAGAGCACTACACGCAACAAGCGGCTACACGGGTAGCAGGGGTTGTGTGGCGTGGGCTGGGCGGTTTTGTTAGGTTAGATGGCCTTGGGCAAGTACAGAAAGGGGGCAACAGCAGCCTCAACGGGTGCGGGGACCAAGCAGCAATCGGTATCGTTTGTTAATTGTCAACTGTCGAAGCTGCGTTGGTACAGTACCGGAACCGCAAGCGCTGACAGAGAAAGCACCGAAGCTCTGCAATCGTGATAAGGTACAGAAAGCTGGCTGACGCCAGGGATAAATTCTGCCGAAATTGTCACAAAGGTACAGACGGTGTTTTAGAAAGGCTCGATTGCATGCAACCGGTGGTGGTGTGTTCGTCGCTGTTTGAGTAGTAGTTTTGATCCTGTAGTGAAGTAGAGGTGGATGGTTCCTGTGAAATATTGTGGGTGGAGGTTACACCCAACAACCGAGCTAGGTTTAATAATAATTGGCTCCTTTGACCGACCTCCCGACGCAGCAGCATTAGTGGCAGAACAACGGAGAGACGGATTTTGGAAACACATTTCACATACATTTTCCTCAGCATGTTAGGGTCTTAGGTGGAGATTTCAATTTACCCGATATAGACTGGGACACTCAGATGATGTTCAGGACGGGTGGTAGGGGGACAGAGAGCATCGAGTGACATTATACTGAGTGCACTGTCCGAAAATCACCTCGAGCAAAATGAACAGAGAACCGACTCGTGGAGATAACATCGTGGACCTACGGATGACAAACAGACCCGAACGTGTTTCGACTCTGTATGTGCAGAACAGGGACGCAGTGATCATAAGGCCGTTGCAGGGAGGACGGTGTATCTATCTGTTTTGGCTAGCAAGAGTAATAGAAGGCAGATTTGCAGACGACCCGACAGATGAAAAGGCAAATGCCTGTTCCGACACTGACAATGTTGAGTGTTCATGGAGAAAGTGCAAGGCAATGGTAAAAATGCGTTTTTAGACAGGTACGTGCCGAGTGTCGAACTGTGAGGGATGGGAAAAAAAACCCACCGTGGTATACTACAACAACAACGTTAGGAAACTGTTGCGAAAGCAAAGAGAGCTTCACCCAAAGTTTAAACGCAGCCAAAACCTCCGAGACAAACAGAAGCTAAACGATGTCCAAAGTGTGAGCGTAAGGAGGGCTATGCGTGAAGCGTTCAGTGAATTCGAAAGTAGAACAAACCCTATGTACCGACGTTGACAGAAAATGCTAGGACGTTCCGGTCTTGCGTTGAATCAGTAAGTGGCTCGAAACAGCATATCCAGACACTCCGGCATGGTGATGGCATTGAAACAGAGGATGACACGCGTAAAGCTGTGAAATACCTAAACACCTGTTTCCAAAGCTGTTTCACAGAGGACGGACCGCACTGCAGTTCCGTCTCTAAATGCTCGCACGAACGAGAAACCGGCTGACATCGAAATAAGTGTCCAAGGAGGAATGGGAAAGTCCGCCGGACCCGACGGGATTACCAATTCGCGATTCCTACACAGGGTACGCGAAACAACCTGCCCCCCTTCTAACAGCCGTGTACCGCAAGTCTCTGGAGAGGAAGGGAGGGTTCCAAATGATTGGAAAAGAGCACAGGTAGTCCCAGTCGTCGAGCAGATGCGCAAAAACCATAGACCCATATCTCTGACGTCGATGTGTTGTAGAACATGTTGTTTGCTCGAGTATCATGTCGTTTGTGGAAACTCCAGAGTCTACTATGTAGGAATCCATGTTGGATTCCGGAAACAGCGATCGTGTGTGAGACCCCCAGCTCGCTTTATTTGCGCATGAGACCCAGAAAATATGAGATACAGGCTCCCAGGTGGATGCCATTGTCGTTGACGTCCGGAAGGCGTTCGATACAGCTCCGCACCGTCGCCTGATAAACGACGTAAGAGTCTACAGAATATCAGACCAACTGTGTGGCTGGATTGACGAGATGTTAGCAGACGGAACACAGCATGTTGTTATCAATGGAGAGACAGACGTCTACAGACGTTAAAGTAACCCCTGGCGTGCCACGGGGGAGTGTTATGGGACCATTGCTTTTCACAATTCATATCATATAAATGAGCTAGTAGATAGTGCCGGACGTTCCATGCGTCGTTTCGCGGATGATGTGCTGTATGTAGTATACAGAGAGGTTGCAGGACGATCGGCAGCGGATAGGCACCCGGTGCAGGGAGTGGCAACTGTCCCCTTAACATAGACAAATGTGATGTATTGCGAATATACAGAAAGAAGGATCGTTTATTGTATGATTGATTATATGATAGCGGGACAAACACTGGTAGCTGTGACGTCTGTAAAATATGTATCTGGGAGTATGCGTGCGGAATGATTTGGAAGTGGAATGATGATCAGATAAAAGTAATTGTTGGTAAGGCGGGTACCAGGTTGAGATGCACTGGGAGAATGCTTAGCAAAAATGTAGTCCATCAACAAAGGAGGTGGCTTACAAAAACACGCGTTCGACCGACCCATACGTGAGTGTTGCCCACCAGTGTGGGATGCGTAGCAGGTCGGGTTGACGGAGGAGATAGAGAAAGGTCCAACGTTTCGTCACAGGGTTATGTGGTAACCGTGATAGTTAAGTGGCAGACTCTGCAAGGGAGGCGCTCTCTGCATCGCGGTGTAGCTTGCTCGCCAGGTTTTCGAGAGGGTGCGTTTCCGGATGAGGTATCGAATATATTGCTTCCCCGTACGTATATACCTCCCGAGGAGATCCCGAATGTAGTAAAAGTAGAGAGATTCGAGCGCGCACGGAGGCTTTCAGACAGTCGTTGTTCCCGCGAACCATACGCGACTGGAACGGCAAAGGGAGGCAATGACGACAGTGGCACGTAACGTAAAAAGTGCCCTCCGCCACACACCGTTGGGTGGCTTGCGGCGTATAAATGTAGGAGGTCGGCTGTCGTGTGTGCTTGGAGGCAGATTCGGTGTGTCTGTAGTTGCGGACGGCGGTCAGCCCCCCTCGCGTAAGCGGCGAGGGGCGGCGGCGCTCGGTTGGCCGGTGCCGATGTTGCGCAGGCGGCGCCCGTTTTGTTTGCGGCGGGCAATTTTGTGAGAAAGGGGCGCGAATGTTGGCGGGCGAGGTGGCCCGACGGCTGCGGGCCGATCGGGAAACGGTGGGAGGGCGATGGGGCGGCGGAGGTGCGTTTGCACGGCCGGCATCGCCGCACGCCTCCGCTTGTGTGGCTGTGGCGGCGGCCGCGCTGGCCGGGCTGGCGCGGCGACGGTGTGGCACTTTTGCCGAAGGTTTGGCCATTGTGGCGGGTCGTCGGCTGGGGCTGTGGGGGCGGCATGTGGGCGGGGGCGGCGATTCTCGGCGGGCCGAGCCAGGCTGTAGCGCGCGGTAGCTGCAGTTTGGCCGTGGTTTGCGGCGCTGCCGTGGCGACTGGTTGGCGACTGTGGTGTGGCCGTGTGTAGCCCCATCCTCGGTGGTTTGAACGGCGCGGGTGGTTGCGGCGCAGGTTTGGGGCTGGTCCGCACAGGCTGTCGGACGTTGGGCGGTAGCAAGCGCGGGAGGCGCGGCGCGGCGGCGCGCAGAGTGGCGGCCGCTCTCTCGGCCGTCCGCGCCCGCCCGCGACACTGGCTGGGCCTGGCGGCGCGGCGGCTATTCTCTGCCGCCGTGCTTGCCGCCTGCCGCTCTCGCTCTCGCTCTCGTGTGTGTACGCGCGTCGTCGAAATAATGGCAGATCAGGCGGCTACGAACGAGACTGCTGCGGCACCCGCCGCCACCGGCACGACGAAGAAGGCCAAGTCTGCGGCGTCTGCGAAGAAGCCGCGCGCCAAGCCTGCGCACCCGCGCACCTCTGAGATGGTGACGGCCGCCATCAAGAGTCTGAAGGAGCGCGGCGGCTCGTCGCTGCAGGCGATCAAGAAGTACATTGCCGCGCACTACAAGCTGGACGCGGAGAAGCTGGCGCCCTTTATCAAGAAGTACCTCAAGTCGGCCGTCGTGGCTGGCGAGCTGGTGCAGACGAAGGGGAAGGGCGCGTCCGGCTCTTTCAAGCTTGCCGGCGCCGGCGGCGGGGCGGCCGAGGGCGGCAAGGCCCGTGCCGGCGGTGCGAAGAAGAAGCGCGCCGCTCCGGCCAGCAAGGAGAAGAAGGGCGCCCGTGCGGCCGGCGCAAAGAAGGCTGGTGGCGTGAAGGCGGCGACCGGTCGGAAGGCGGGCGCCGCCAAGAAGGCGTCTGCGGCGTCGGCGGCTCCCGCGGGTGCGAAGAAGGCGGCTGCGGCCAAGCCGGCCAAGGCCAAGTCGCCGTCGAAGGCGAAGAAGGCCGCGAAGGTTCCGACGAAGAAGCCGAAGGCGCCGCGCCCGAAGAAGGCGACGACGCCGTCTAAGGCGAAGGCTTCGCCCAAGAAGAAGAAGTGAAGTTAAAGTAAAGAAAGGAAAGGGGAAGGAAGGGAAGGGCTGGCGCTTGACCCCGTCGTCCCCCACCCCCCTCCCCCGCGTCGTCTAGTGGCGCGCGATGGCACGGCTGCGCGCGGCCCAAAACGGCCCTTCTCAGGGCCATCAGAGGACGTCGGGAAGGCGTTGATTGTCGTGCTTGGCGCGTTGTGTTGTCTTGTTTGGGTGGCCGTGCGTGCATGCGCCGGGGTGTGTGTGTGTGTGTGTGTGTGGGGTTGGTTGGTGTTTGTGTGGCGTTTCTGTATGACCCTTGTGGGTACTGTGTGCGTGCCGTGGTGGTTGGATTGTGGGGCCGGTGGCGGTAGGCGGCGGCGCGCGGTAGCGGAGCGGTTGTGGCCGTTTTGTTTTGTGTTTTGTATTTTGTGCGGCGGCCGACGGTTGGTTTCTCATGTTTCTGGAGACTCTGTTTGTTTGCTTGCTTTGCGGATGGCGCGTCTTGTTTGTTATGTGTGTGTCCTCTCTGTGTGAAAGGGGGACGGGGACGTTGAGACGTGGAAGTGGCCGGCGGGAATTGGGAAGGCGCGGTGGCGCCTCGGAGACGGCGGCGGCCAGCCACCCGTGGTGACGTCGTCCGGCTGTTTGTTTGTGTGTATTTGAAGGGGTGGGGTGGGATGACGTCGATTGTGATTGTTGGCGAGAGCGGCTGTGTACGGGAGGGAGGGTGGGGAATTGTGGTGGTTGTTTTAACGGGGCTAGAGAGAGAGGCTGGGCGGCAAGACCGACAAAAGTTTTGCTCGCGACGGAGAGATGTTAGTGGCCCTGAAAAGGGCCGTTTTTTTTGTGTTGCGCGCGTGCGGTGCCGTGCCGCGGCTAAGCGGTTTAGGCGCGCTCGCCGCGGATGCGGCGCGCGAGCTGGATGTCCTTGGGCATGATGGTGACGCGCTTGGCGTGGATTGCGCACAGGTTGGTGTCTTCGAAGAGGCCGACGAGGTAGGCCTCGCTGGCCTCCTGCAGGGCCATGACTGCGGAGCTCTGGAAGCGCAGGTCGGTCTTGAAGTCCTGGGCGATCTCGCGCACTAGGCGCTGGAACGGCAGCTTGCGGATGAGCAGCTCTGTGCTCTTCTGGTAGCGCCTGATTTCTCGCAGGGCGACGGTGCCCGGCCTGTAGCGGTGGGGCTTCTTGACGCCGCCGGTGGCGGGCGCGCTCTTCCTCGCCGCCTTGGTGGCGAGCTGTTTGCGCGGCGCCTTTCCGCCGGTGGACTTGCGGGCCGTTTGCTTTGTGCGGGCCATAGCGGTTAGCGGTGCGTGCGGTAGCGAAGCGTCCGGTGCTGCCTTGACAACGGGCCCGCGCTTCGTGGATTCTTCGCGAAGAGACTTCAGTCTTCGAGTAAGGCGGAGTTCGCAACATGTACATGTTTTGCCTCCTATTAAATTCTGGTGGTGCGTCTTCTTGAGTTGATTGGCTTCTGGTTGTTTCCACTCTGTTTTCTTCTTCAGTTACAGTCTATGCCGTAAGGAGCTGGGGCCAGCGTGTGTTGGCATTGCGCCGTATCTTCTGCCCCAGAGAGCGTATGTGCCGGTTCTCGGATTGCCGCGCCTGGTCGTAGAAGCGGCGGGCAACCATACGGACGTGGTCCTTCACTTTGCAGACCTCAGCGAGGTCGTGCAGCGGTCCAGATGGGAAGTCCCTCGGCAGGTGCAGCGCGAGGCGGAGAGCCCTGTTCTGCAGAGATTGTAGCTTCTTCAGGTGGTCGTCTGCCGCATTCCCCCAGACGACAGCTGCATAATCGAAGACAGGGCGGATTAGCGCCTTGTACAACGTGACGCCCAGTCGCGGAGGAAGAGTCGACGTCGGGTTGAGCAGGGGGTAGAGCTGGAGGAGACGACCCCTTGCTTTGTTGACGACGCCCTTCACGTGCGGGCCCCAGGTGAGGCGGCGATCCATGGTGACCCCAAGATACTGCGCTGTCGGTCTCCAGTTGACAGGACTGCCTCCAACGACGAGTGGGGGCAGAGCGGCGGGGATGACGCGACGGGTTGCAATGAAAAATTGCGTCTTGGCGCCGTTGAACTGCAGTTTCCACTTGACGGCCCAATCGGCTAGGGTGTCGACAGCGTGCTGCAACCTCTGGCGAAGTGTGTCCGCGCGCATACTTCGTGAGTAGAGCGCAGTATCGTCGGCGTACAACGCTAGGTGCACACGAGGGACCGTCGGCGTATCAGACGTGTAGAGCGTGTACAGAATCGGCCCCAAGACCGACCCTTGAGGCACGCCTGCTCTGATGGGACGGACTGTTGACAGGCCAGTTTCTGCGCGGACGTGAAAAGTCCGTCCATCGAGGAAGGACCGTAGCAGACGGATGTGGGATCCAGGGACCCCCATTTCGAGAAGTTTAAAGAGCAGCCCATCGTGCCAGACGCTGTCAAAGGCGCGCGAGACATCAAGGAAGACTGCTCCGAAGTATTCGCGCCTCTCCATGGAATCGAAGGCTTCTTCCACGAGGCGGAGAAGTTGGTGCTCCGTAGAGTGGCCCTTGCGGAAGCCGAACTGGGCATCTGGGAGTAGAGCTTCGGCGGTGACGTGTTGCTGGAGCCTCTTCAGGTAGATGCGCTCGAAAACTTTCGAGATGGCAGGCAGCAGACTAATTGGGCGATAGCTCTTCGGCTGCCGGAGATCTTTTCCCATCTTTGGAATAGCCACAATCTCAGCATGCTTCCACTGCAGGGGAAAGTGGCCGGTGCGAAAAATCTTGTTGAAGATTGCAGCCAGGTGAGTAGAGGCGTCCGCAGGCAGTTGCTTCAGCATGGCATTGGAGACGTCGTCAGGGCCTGCAGCTCTCTTTGGGTTGAGGGACTTCAGAGCCGTCGATACTTCTTCAGGAGTTGTGACCTCGATGTCTTCATCGCCCTCCGTTTCCAGGTAGCGAGGGAGCCGGTCGGCGACCATCTCGTCGTGTTCTGCGTCCAGTGGATCCTCGACAGGCTTGAAGTTCGCTTCGAAAACATCGGCGAGTGCATCAGCCTTCGCATTGGGTTCACAGACGGTACCAGTTGCGGTTCGGAGAGGCGGCATACGCTGCGTGCGCCGCAGGAAATGTTTCGTGGTCCTCCAGGCAGACCCGTCGTCAAGCTGAAGAGTCGCCACACGGCTAGCCCACTCCCGGTTTCGGTGATTGTCCACAGCCACCGTTATTTCGCGCCGCATACGGTTGAGTTGCCGTTTGGTGGCGGGGTTCCGTGTACGCTGCCATTCGCGGTACACTCTATTCTTCTCGGCAATTTGTGCAAGGAGATCGGGGGGCAGCTGACGAGAGTGGTCCTGGCTCTCGCGTCTGCGCGGAGCCGCATCTTCGACTGCGGCGAGGGCGGCGTCCGTGAAGCGGAGGAGGGAATCTTCAGCTTCTGCGTCGTCTACAGGCGGCATCCCAGCTAGGGACTCGGTCAGAGTGTGGCGGAAGAGATCCCAGTTGACTCCAGAGAGTGGCACCCCACGCCTGGGTAGCTGCAGGGGGTCGAGGTCTACGTCAAAGACAACTGGCACATGGTCGGAAGAGAGAACATTCCGGGTCGAGGCGAGGATGCGTTGCGGAATGCCTTTCACGACCGCGAAGTCGACGATGTCCGGTCGTCCATTAGCGGGGAAGATGGTGGGATCATAGGGACCCACCACCACGGCGTCGTTGCGATCTACGATGCGTAGGACGCGGCGTCCGTCGCTGTTGGTGAGTCGTGAACGCCAAGCGATGTGCTTGGAGTTATAGTCTCCGGCGATGAAGAGCTTGCCTCCGATGGAGAGAAGAGACTCTAAGTCCGCATCAACCCATGGATGCGACGGTGGCTTGTAAATGGCAACGAAGGTTATGGCTCCCGCTGAGGTGTGCGCGACAACTCCAATCGCCTCCAGAGTCACGAGCGGCGGCAGTTGAATCTGGTGGTGGCGGATCCCATTCCGTATGTAGATGGCCATTCCTCCGCCGGCAGTTGGCCTGTCTGCACGGTAACAGGAGTAGTTCGGCGCTTTGACTGCAATGCCTGGTTTAAGGCGGGTTTCGCTGAGCAGACAGATGTCCACGGCTTCATCGCGAAGAAATTGACGAAATTCGCCAGCTTGTGTGCGCAGACAGAGGGTGTTTCACGCGACGACCGTGAGTCCTCTAACACTTCCCATGATGAGTAGTGGGGGAGCGTCTGGTGGCTGCCGGAGTGGCAATCTTCTGTGCAGCGGTCAGGTGCTGCGTGAGGACATCGAGCAGTTTTGTCGTGCTCGCCACAAGTGCGGTGAGTTGAGTAATAAGACTGGCGATGTCCGTGGCGGAGGCGGCAGTAGCCGTATCTTCTCTGGCGCCGATGGAAGTGGCCATCCCGTCGCCGTTGTGGGTGGCTTCTTCTGGAGCGTCGGTTGTACGACCCCCGGTCTTGCGCCGGCCGCCGCGGCGTTGGGGGCGTGCTTCAGACGACATGGGTAGAGCAGCAGAGGAGGGGCCCGATGTCGGGTCCGACGAATTCGGCGCAGGTGGAGTGGCGCCGTTTAGTAGTGGATGTCGTGCTCTTGTGTCTTCAGAAACATCGCGGGTGTTAGAGTCGTCGTTGCGGCGACGTGCCTGTGGGTCTGCATTGTCGGCGTCAGCGTTGTTGGGTCGACGGGGCGCCAGTCCTCTGGCGACAGCCGTGGCGTAGGAGATTGTAGGTTCAGCCTTGGCAGATTTCTTCTGTTTCGCGGCGACTGGCTGGCCGCGCTGACGAGCATTGGCGCGTCTCCAAGCTTCACAGCCGCGGTAGCTGGCAACGTGAGCGCCCCCACAGAGAGCGCACGTTGGCTGCTGCTTCTGAGGGATGGGGCAGTCTTTCGCTGGGTGTGCACCGGCGCATTTCACACATTTCTCAGGCATGGAGCAATGCCGGGCGACATGGTTGATGCCCTGGCATCGGTAGCATTGAACAGGGCCTCTCTTGGCGCGCAGGTCTTCTGTGGTCACCGAGACGTTGGCGAGTCGGGTGAGCTGGTAGAGCTTCCTGTTCTCGATTGTGTCGGTTGCGATGACGAGAAACAGGGGCATGTAGTCTCGAGATTTCGGCTGCTTCATCTTGACCACAGTTCTGACACTGAAGTCAAGCTCTTCGAGTTCTTCTTTGATGTGATCCGGCTCCATGTTGAAGGGCAGATGCCGGATGACAATCTTCAGGACGCGGTCCGGTGTGGTGGCGTGAGTGAAGAAAGGGATTGCCCTGTCAGACGCCTCCTGCGTCACGCGTCGGTAGTCGTCGGCTGAGCGCAGCGTAATCTTATACATGTCCCTTCCGGCGACCTTCACGTTGTAGACTGCCGTCGTCCAGCTATTGAGGAGCTGTTGCAGCTGCCGGAAGGTACCTTCGTATTTAAGAACGATCGGCGGAAGTGGCGCATCCCTCCTTGGTGCCGTGGAAGGGCGCGGCGGTTCCTCAGGGGCATCCTCAAGGGCAGCAAAAGTGTTGGCAGTGGATGCCGGCTCGTGGGTGGACAGCACCCGTCGTCGCGCTGTATGGCGGCGCTTCGGGCGAGTGAATCCGTCAGCATCGTCAGCAGGCGTGTGTTTTGATCGCTTCTCGGCCGGTGAGCTGAGCCCGCCGGTTGGGGCCGTGTCTACTTCTCTTCTGCTTTTGCCGGATTGCCGACGAGGCGGTGGTACGGCAGACGGCTCGTCTTCTTCCGACTCCGGAAGCGGAACTGTAAGCGCATCCATAGCGACATCCATCGTGTCCTCATTCGTTGCATGGTCCGTCATAAGTGGGGGGCCAGATGGGGCCGCCGACGGAGCAAGCTCCGCCGGACGGCGATCTGCCACACCCTTCGCAGTACATAGCTCCGTTCGCTTCGACATCTCTCGCAGGACTGACACCACACGGGCCCGCGCGGGCCCGTGCTGCGCTTATATGCCCTCGGTGCGCGTGGTGGGGGGAGGGCGGGCCAGAGTCTATATAGGGGGGCGGCGCGCGCTCACGGCGCACCGTAGCCGACTCGCTAGCGCCGGGTGAGGAGCTGCCGCTTGTGCTTTTTTTGTTGCTTGAGGAGGAGGAAGAATGACAGGCCGCGGCAAGGGAGGAAAGGGGCTGGGCAAGGGTGGCGCCAAGCGGCACCGCAAGGTGTTGCGCGACAACATCCAGGGCATCACGAAGCCCGCCATCCGCCGCCTGGCTCGCAGGGGCGGCGTGAAGCGCATCTCTGGTCTGATCTACGAGGAGACCCGCGGAGTGCTGAAGGTGTTCCTGGAGAACGTGATCCGCGACGCGGTGACGTACACTGAGCACGCCAAGCGCAAGACTGTGACGGCCATGGACGTGGTGTACGCCCTGAAGAGGCAGGGGCGCACCCTGTACGGTTTCGGCGGTTAGGCAGGCAGCCGGTGTGCTGTGCTGTGGCCTTCCCGCGGCCGTGCCGTTGCCCGTGCTTGGTGGGAGAGACGAAAAACGGCCCTTTTCAGGGCCACCACACTGTTCGGAAATTGAAAAGTGCGAAAGGGTCTGTGTTGCCTGCCTGCCTCTGTGTGTGTGTGTTTGTTGTTGTTGTTGTTGTTGTTGTGCGCCTCTGTTGCTTTGCGTGCGTGCGTTCCGTTTGGAGTTTCGACGTGACGTGTGTGATGATGGATGCGGGAGGGCGCGGCTGAGTCCGGTGTGTGCGTGGTTTGTTTGTGGCGCGGGCCGGATCATCGATCGGATCAGCTGTTTGGTTTGGTTTGGTTTGTCCTGTGCCTGTGTGTTTGGAGAGCGCGCGCGGCGGCCCGCGTGTCGTCCGTCGTCGGGCCGTTACGCGCTCTTTTAATTATGAACATATTAACAATGATCACATCACATTATTGGTGTATTGATGTCGTTGTCGTTGTTTGGAACGCGACTGTGCGTGCGTGGAGGGGTGCAGAAAAAATGTGTGTGTGTTCGGCCACACGGGCTGTGGACAAGATGGCGGACGTGCGCCGGCGCTGTGGACGTTGTTGTAAAGTGCGGCGAGGACGACGGAAACTTTGCTTTGGACGTAGGTTTGTGTGGTGGCCCTGAAAAGGGCCGATTGTTGTGAGGCGAGCCGGCAAGGCAAAGGCGCGTTTGCGTTTGCGTGCAGGGAGCACGCAAGCGCAGCGCCGCGGTCCCTGTTTAGGCCTTCTTCTCGGTCTTCTTTGGCAGCAGGACGGCCTGGATGTTGGGCAGGACACCACCCTGTGCGATGGTGACGCCCGACAAGAGCTTGTTGAGCTCCTCGTCGTTGCGGATGGCGAGCTGCAGGTGGCGCGGGATGATGCGCGTCTTCTTGTTGTCGCGGGCCGCGTTTCCGGCCAGCTCGAGCACCTCAGCCGCGAGGTACTCCATGACGGCGGCGAGGTAGACGGGCGCCCCGGCGCCGACGCGCTCGGCGTAGTTTCCCTTGCGCAGGAGGCGGTGGATTCTGCCGACCGGGAACTGGAGCCCAGCCCTGCTTGAGCGGGACTTTGACTTGCCCTTGACTTTGCCTCCCTTTCCGCGTCCGGACATGGCGTTTGGCTAGTGGCGTAAGCGCTAAACACGTAACCGTAACGGTGCGAGCCGCAGCGAGTCGAGCAGCGGAGTGCGTGCGTGTGCCGGCGGCGGCGGGGTGGGGGTCCCTTTATGGGCTCGGGTGCGGCGGCCGGTTGCGCGCGCGCCCCATTGGTCGGCGGCCGCAACAGGGCGAGCTGGTAAAGGTGCGGTGTTGCGGTAGCGGCGGGTGCCACTGTGTGGGGAGACGCTGACTAGAGCGGAGCGCTTGCTGCCTGTTGTTGTACGTTCGAGATGCCGCCCAAGACTAGCGGGAAGGCCGCCAAGAAGGCCGGCAAGGCGCAGAAGAACATTTCGAAGGGCGACAAGAAGAAGAAGCGCAAGAGGAAGGAGAGCTATGCCATCTACATCTACAAGGTGCTGAAGCAGGTGCACCCCGACACGGGCATCTCGTCGAAGGCGATGAGCATCATGAACAGCTTCGTGAACGACATTTTCGAGCGCATTGCGGCCGAGGCGTCTCGCCTGGCGCACTACAACAAGCGCTCGACCATCACGTCCCGCGAGATCCAGACGGCTGTGCGGCTCTTGCTGCCTGGCGAGCTGGCCAAGCACGCCGTGAGCGAGGGCACGAAGGCGGTGACCAAGTACACGAGCTCCAAGTAAGGAGGAGGTTGTTACTTCGGCTCTTGGAAGGAAGGAAGGAAGGAAGGAAGGAAGGAAGGAAGCTCCCTCCGTTGCGAGAGCGGCAAAACGGCCCTTTTCAGGGCCACCAAATTGCCTTTGCGGGAAGAGCGGAATTGTTTGTGTGTGTGTGAGTGAGTGAGTGAGTGAGAGGGGCGGCATAGCTACCCGGTTTGGTTGGTTGCGAGGCAGCTGGTGGTGCTGCTGTGCCGTGGTGGTGTGGTCTCGAATGTGGTTGTGGTTGTGGTTACTGGGGTACGGCCGCGAGGGTTTGGTTGCCGCCGGTGTGACGTGGAATGCGTGCACGAGTCTTGGCGTGGTTGTTTGTCGACACACAGATAGATCGATAGGAGGTGTTGGTGCTGTCTGTGGCGCTGATTCATGTCTTTGTCTCCGTCTGCCCGGTTAGTCACGTGACTGCAATTGAAAGTCCTCGCGATTGATTGATTGTTGGATGTCACCGTTACGGCCGTCTGTTGTCACATCATACATGATGGCGAGGGTGAAATGTTGTGTTGCCGTCGACTATTCCCTTTGCTGTACGGCGCGTTGGTGTGTGTGTGTTGGTGACGTTTTAAATGGACGTGTCGTACTATCATCCATTACGAAGTCGCCAAGAAATGTACGGGCGGGTGGGGTAGGCGACACGCACGGTGGTGTACCTATTTGGCCCTTGATTTGATGATAGCCGTTTCTGCAGTTTGACTGATGATTGATTGGACTGTTGTGCGCACGCACGTCATTCACGGTGCACGTGTGTTCGGTTGAGTACAGTAAGCGTGAGGCTAGACGACGACGGTCGTTGTTTGTTGTTATGGGCGTACACGCGTTTCGTTGGTCTGTGTCCCCCGGTGTGAAATGGCAGGTGTGTCGGTGATGTGATCCGATCCGGCGGCTCTGAGTAACTGTCAATATCGGCGCGGTACACCGGCGTCATGGCAACGTGTCGGTGTTCACACCAGTCGCACTGTGGCACCGTCGGCGCCGCGAACGGTGACGAAAGGCTGACCTTTGATCGGTCGAGTGTCGTGTCTGGGCAGAACGTGTGGAATGAGCAAAACTGTTGGGGACGGAAACAATGGTGGAGGAGGGGAACGGAAAGTAATAAAACAAACAAAATGGAGAAGCAATCACCGGAAAACGAAGCAGGGAAAAACGGAGAGGCGCTGTCTATAGCAACGGAACGTTCCCGTGCATTGCAGCCGCACTGAAAGGCGTTTACGGCGCGGCTGCAGGTGTCGGCCGTGGTGACGGCTGAATTGCATTGCCTTCCCGGATGAAACGTTCGCCGACATGGCTCGGAGGAGGAATCTATGAGAATGCGTTGCCCTTGCCTGCCGTTTCGTGTGCCCTCCTGTTGTGTACGCTGTTGTTGTCCGGTGTAGCGAAGGGTGTGTATGTAGGGGTGTGTGTGTGTTTAGTGGGGAATTGGAAGGTCGATAGCTGCCGTCACGGTCAAGATAACGCAGTCAAAGGTGTCGCGAAAAAGTGTGTTAGCCGTGGTTGGTTGGTTCGTGTGTTTTAAAGAGAATGGACGAGAGAGAGAAAGTAGGTGGAGAGTGCGTTGCGTGTTGCCTAACTGCGTCCGCGAATATGGCAGTAGTTGGTGGTGGGCGTGCCCTTGCATGTGGCCCGGAAGGCGTGTCCGTTTCGCGGTAGTGGCACCGCTGCTGGCATATTCGGGAGATGGGAGGGGCGCGAAAGGAGAAAGGAGACGCGGAGGCTTTTAAAGACGGGGAGGGCGCGTGTGGGTGGCTCGCGCTGCGCTCGGCGGTTGTGTTTGTGCAACAAATGTGTTGCCGGGAGGGGACCGTTGTTGTGGTGCGGTTGTAGCCTCAGACGCGGCCGGCAGTGAACGTGAGACGACGGATGCGGGCCGGGGCGGCGCATGTCGCCGGTGCCATGCCTTTTAAGAGCCGCGTGGTCGGGGGTGTGCGCACCGTGTGTCGTGTTGCGAGACAGCATCATTTGTGCTGCGTGGCGTGGCGTGGCGTGGGGGCGAGGAGAGCGAGCCGCGCGGTGTGCTTGTGCGCCGGAGAATGGCACACTGCGCCTGCCCGTTGAGGAGGCCGATGGCCGTGGTGTGGTGGAAATGGAGCGCGTCGGACGTGCACCAATGAGAAAGAGAAACAAAGCGGCGACAACGAACGAAAGGGGGAGGGAGGCCATTGTGTCACATGCGGCGGTGGGAGGAAAAAAAAAAAAACAAACAAACAAGAAACGAAGACGTAAGAAAGAGGAGAAACAACAAAGAGAATGAGTCGTGCGTTCGCGAGGGGGGGTGCGCGTGTAACTCCGGTACGCGCAGTGCCGGAGCCCAACGGCTGTGTCGTCGACGCCAGTGCTTGTCGGCCGAATGGGTGCGGGAATAGAGGCAGCGTCGGCACGGAGAAGCAAGCAAGAAGGAAGGACGCACGCGCGCTGCGGCGTTTGGCGCGGTTTGCGGCTGGCGCCTTTGGTGGCAACGGCCGGGACAAGCAGCGGTGTATGGTGGTGTGCGGGGCGGACAGGGGCGGCGGCGGTGGTGGACTGGGAGGAGGCGAGGCGGCGCCGACGGTGGCGTGTGGTACGGCGAAAACGGGACGGACGGACGGCGGATGTTGGAGAGGCGCCGCGCACGCAGACACATGGAAGGAAGGAAGGAACGAACGCAAGGGAACAAATGGAGGGGGCGAATGTGGAGATGCGGGCAGGCGGTGGTGTTTGTGGGCATGTGGTGGGGAGAAGGGCGGGGGCGGGAGGACAGAGGCGAGGCGACTGCGTGCTTGCTCGCTCGCTCGCGTGTCTTTTGTTTTTGTGTTTGTTTTTCCATCGTTTGGTCGCCTTGGAGCCTGTCGGTCCCGTCCGTGTGTGGCCACGCTTCGGGTGCGTGTATGTTTGTACGTTTCGTTTGTTCGTCTTCTGCAGCAGAGGCGGTGCGCGGCAGTGGGAACGCCTGCCTGGCGGCTGGGACGGCCAGCAAATGCGGTTGGATGGGCGGCCACAGCACCGCACCTGTGCCCAAGGAGGCGACGCTGGCGGCGGGGCCCCCTCGGATGCGGCCGGCTGGGGGCTGTGTGCGCTGCCGCTGCCGCTGCCGCCGCCGCCGCCGCCGCCGCCGCCGCCGCCGCCGCCGCCGCCGCCGCCGGTGCTGGTGCTGGTGCTGGTGCAGCAGCAACAACGACGAACAACGAGTAAGCAAGAAGAGGACGAAGCGGATGGCTGGTGGGTGAGTGCATTTATTTAGGCGGTCGACAAGGCAGTGCGTGATGTGGCGTTGTGACGGGGGTTTGCTCACGTGGCCTCGTTTGTGTTGATGCGCAGGAAGATGAGATGCGGGCAGACGCAGACGCGTACAGAGAGACGAGCCCGGTCTGCAGCAGGATGTGTGGCGCGGCGCGCCGAGTGCAGAGCAGCGCGCGCCGCCTGGGCCGGGCTGGGCCCGCCCGGCGGCGGGCCGCGCTGTTGTCGCGGACGTGAGCGCCCCCTGGCGGGTGGTCGGAGGCGGCGCGGTGGACGTGTGTCCGGTTGGCCAGTGCACATTGCGAGTGGCTGGCTGGCGGTCGGCGGCGAGACGGGAGAGGAGGTATGTGTCGCGGGCGCCTTTGCTGCGCTGCGTCGTTGCGTGCCTGGGCGTGCGCCTGTCGACTGTGTGTGACTGTGTTGGGCGTTGTGCCACGTACGTGTGTGCTCGGCCGAAGGCGTCGGAAGAAAAAGAGAGAGAGAGACGGGCGGGAAAGTGGGTCGGTGTGCGTGCGTCGCCCGTGATGCGATGATGTCGCGTCATGTCATGTCATGTCTTTGCGAAACGGCTGCCGAGAGGTGTGTGGTGGCGAGCGGGAATGTGCGTTTGGTGGTTGCCGGCCGGCCGGCAGTTGTTGGTGGTTCCTCCTGTGTGGTTGTTTGTGCTGCTTTGATGGCAACGTGGAAGGACGCCGGTTTTTCCGTGCCTTGCGTGTGGTTGTGTCGACGGTGACTGGTTGGGGGTGTGCGCCGATGCACGTGCCATGTTGTTATGTTTGGGTCGTGAGTGTGTTTTTGGCTGTGTTGTTGTGTACGGGAAGGGGGAGAGAGGAGGAGGCGGCGGCGGCGGCGGCGGCGGCGGCGGCGGGGGTGATAGTGCGTGCAGTAGTGCCGTTGCGACGGGCGTCGGGTGGAGCCGTGCGTAGTGGCGGAAAGGTGTAGGTTGCGGGAAGCGAGCCCGTCGCGTGTCGTCGTCGACGACGGGGTCGCGTGCGCTGTGAATCGAGAGTGGCGGGAAAGGGGCAGCGTGCCGCTGTGTCGTGGTCGTTAGCAGAGGCCTGTGTGCCTGTCCGTTTGTTTTCTGTCGGACGCTTGGTGCGAGGTGTTTGTTTTGTTTTGTTGCCGCCGCCGCGGTTGTTTTTGTTTGTCGGCTGTGCTGTGTCGGTGGGTCGGCGAGCTGTTTTGCGGTGCGTGAATGTGTTGGTGCAAAAGTGGCGGCGGCGTCATGGCTGCGACCGCGACGAGCCGCGGGCGCGCCATTGATGATGTTGAACACAGAGCGGCTGTGTGCAATGGGAGGCCTTGTGTACGGGTAGCGGTGTTGTCGTACGTGCATCCGGCCCGGTGCGGAAAGCGCCGTTGCGGTTGCGGGTTGCCTCTGGTCGCGACGTGTGGTGCTCGGCTTTGTGGGTTTTTTTGGTGCCCCTTTGGCCGGTGGGTGGTGTTTGTTGTTTTGTGTGTGTGTGTGTGTGTGTGTGTGTGTGGTCGGTCTCTTTGGCGCTCGGTATATATCTGCCTCCTGCTCGGTCTTGTTGTCGACGTCGTCTGTAGTTTTTTGCGGCTTGCCGACGACCGACCGACCGAACTACTACCTACCTGTGACAGCTACGTGTGGCGCCCGAAGGTGAACGTAACGTGACCTCGGCGCCCTTAGCCTAACCTAAGATGTCCGGCCGTAAGGTAGGTGCGGCCACCTGACGCCTCACGTCCGAACGCTTAACCTAACTTTGACGCCTAACCTAACTTTAACCCTTAACCTAACCCACGTCCACCTAACGTAACCTAACCTAACCCAAGCGACGCCAACCCTAACCTAAGGTGTTGTACACTGCGAATGTCGAAGGCATGTTATAGTCTTAGGTGGAGAGCACTACACGCAACAAGCGGCTACACGGGTAGCAGGGGTTGTGTGGCGTGGGCTGGGCGGTTTTGTTAGGTTAGATGGCCTTGGGCAAGTACAGAAAGGGGGCAACAGCAGCCTCAACGGGTGCGGGGACCAAGCAGCAATCGGTATCGTTTGTTAATTGTCAACTGTCGAAGCTGCGTTGGTACAGTACCGGAACCGCAAGCGCTGACAGAGAAAGCACCGAAGCTCTGCAATCGTGATAAGGTACAGAAAGCTGGCTGACGCCAGGGATAAATTCTGCCGAAATTGTCACAAAGGTACAGACGGTGTTTTAGAAAGGCTCGATTGCATGCAACCGGTGGTGGTGTGTTCGTCGCTGTTTGAGTAGTAGTTTTGATCCTGTAGTGAAGTAGAGGTGGATGGTTCCTGTGAAATATTGTGGGTGGAGGTTACACCCAACAACCGAGCTAGGTTTAATAATAATTGGCTCCTTTGACCGACCTCCCGACGCAGCAGCATTAGTGGCAGAACAACGGAGAGACGGATTTTGGAAACACATTTCACATACATTTTCCTCAGCATGTTAGGGTCTTAGGTGGAGATTTCAATTTACCCGATATAGACTGGGACACTCAGATGATGTTCAGGACGGGTGGTAGGGGGACAGAGAGCATCGAGTGACATTATACTGAGTGCACTGTCCGAAAATCACCTCGAGCAAAATGAACAGAGAACCGACTCGTGGAGATAACATCGTGGACCTACGGATGACAAACAGACCCGAACGTGTTTCGACTCTGTATGTGCAGAACAGGGACGCAGTGATCATAAGGCCGTTGCAGGGAGGACGGTGTATCTATCTGTTTTGGCTAGCAAGAGTAATAGAAGGCAGATTTGCAGACGACCCGACAGATGAAAAGGCAAATGCCTGTTCCGACACTGACAATGTTGAGTGTTCATGGAGAAAGTGCAAGGCAATGGTAAAAATGCGTTTTTAGACAGGTACGTGCCGAGTGTCGAACTGTGAGGGATGGGAAAAAAAACCCACCGTGGTATACTACAACAACAACGTTAGGAAACTGTTGCGAAAGCAAAGAGAGCTTCACCCAAAGTTTAAACGCAGCCAAAACCTCCGAGACAAACAGAAGCTAAACGATGTCCAAAGTGTGAGCGTAAGGAGGGCTATGCGTGAAGCGTTCAGTGAATTCGAAAGTAGAACAAACCCTATGTACCGACGTTGACAGAAAATGCTAGGACGTTCCGGTCTTGCGTTGAATCAGTAAGTGGCTCGAAACAGCATATCCAGACACTCCGGCATGGTGATGGCATTGAAACAGAGGATGACACGCGTAAAGCTGTGAAATACCTAAACACCTGTTTCCAAAGCTGTTTCACAGAGGACGGACCGCACTGCAGTTCCGTCTCTAAATGCTCGCACGAACGAGAAACCGGCTGACATCGAAATAAGTGTCCAAGGAGGAATGGGAAAGTCCGCCGGACCCGACGGGATTACCAATTCGCGATTCCTACACAGGGTACGCGAAACAACCTGCCCCCCTTCTAACAGCCGTGTACCGCAAGTCTCTGGAGAGGAAGGGAGGGTTCCAAATGATTGGAAAAGAGCACAGGTAGTCCCAGTCGTCGAGCAGATGCGCAAAAACCATAGACCCATATCTCTGACGTCGATGTGTTGTAGAACATGTTGTTTGCTCGAGTATCATGTCGTTTGTGGAAACTCCAGAGTCTACTATGTAGGAATCCATGTTGGATTCCGGAAACAGCGATCGTGTGTGAGACCCCCAGCTCGCTTTATTTGCGCATGAGACCCAGAAAATATGAGATACAGGCTCCCAGGTGGATGCCATTGTCGTTGACGTCCGGAAGGCGTTCGATACAGCTCCGCACCGTCGCCTGATAAACGACGTAAGAGTCTACAGAATATCAGACCAACTGTGTGGCTGGATTGACGAGATGTTAGCAGACGGAACACAGCATGTTGTTATCAATGGAGAGACAGACGTCTACAGACGTTAAAGTAACCCCTGGCGTGCCACGGGGGAGTGTTATGGGACCATTGCTTTTCACAATTCATATCATATAAATGAGCTAGTAGATAGTGCCGGACGTTCCATGCGTCGTTTCGCGGATGATGTGCTGTATGTAGTATACAGAGAGGTTGCAGGACGATCGGCAGCGGATAGGCACCCGGTGCAGGGAGTGGCAACTGTCCCCTTAACATAGACAAATGTGATGTATTGCGAATATACAGAAAGAAGGATCGTTTATTGTATGATTGATTATATGATAGCGGGACAAACACTGGTAGCTGTGACGTCTGTAAAATATGTATCTGGGAGTATGCGTGCGGAATGATTTGGAAGTGGAATGATGATCAGATAAAAGTAATTGTTGGTAAGGCGGGTACCAGGTTGAGATGCACTGGGAGAATGCTTAGCAAAAATGTAGTCCATCAACAAAGGAGGTGGCTTACAAAAACACGCGTTCGACCGACCCATACGTGAGTGTTGCCCACCAGTGTGGGATGCGTAGCAGGTCGGGTTGACGGAGGAGATAGAGAAAGGTCCAACGTTTCGTCACAGGGTTATGTGGTAACCGTGATAGTTAAGTGGCAGACTCTGCAAGGGAGGCGCTCTCTGCATCGCGGTGTAGCTTGCTCGCCAGGTTTTCGAGAGGGTGCGTTTCCGGATGAGGTATCGAATATATTGCTTCCCCGTACGTATATACCTCCCGAGGAGATCCCGAATGTAGTAAAAGTAGAGAGATTCGAGCGCGCACGGAGGCTTTCAGACAGTCGTTGTTCCCGCGAACCATACGCGACTGGAACGGCAAAGGGAGGCAATGACGACAGTGGCACGTAACGTAAAAAGTGCCCTCCGCCACACACCGTTGGGTGGCTTGCGGCGTATAAATGTAGGAGGTCGGCTGTCGTGTGTGCTTGGAGGCAGATTCGGTGTGTCTGTAGTTGCGGACGGCGGTCAGCCCCCCTCGCGTAAGCGGCGAGGGGCGGCGGCGCTCGGTTGGCCGGTGCCGATGTTGCGCAGGCGGCGCCCGTTTTGTTTGCGGCGGGCAATTTTGTGAGAAAGGGGCGCGAATGTTGGCGGGCGAGGTGGCCCGACGGCTGCGGGCCGATCGGGAAACGGTGGGAGGGCGATGGGGCGGCGGAGGTGCGTTTGCACGGCCGGCATCGCCGCACGCCTCCGCTTGTGTGGCTGTGGCGGCGGCCGCGCTGGCCGGGCTGGCGCGGCGACGGTGTGGCACTTTTGCCGAAGGTTTGGCCATTGTGGCGGGTCGTCGGCTGGGGCTGTGGGGGCGGCATGTGGGCGGGGGCGGCGATTCTCGGCGGGCCGAGCCAGGCTGTAGCGCGCGGTAGCTGCAGTTTGGCCGTGGTTTGCGGCGCTGCCGTGGCGACTGGTTGGCGACTGTGGTGTGGCCGTGTGTAGCCCCATCCTCGGTGGTTTGAACGGCGCGGGTGGTTGCGGCGCAGGTTTGGGGCTGGTCCGCACAGGCTGTCGGACGTTGGGCGGTAGCAAGCGCGGGAGGCGCGGCGCGGCGGCGCGCAGAGTGGCGGCCGCTCTCTCGGCCGTCCGCGCCCGCCCGCGACACTGGCTGGGCCTGGCGGCGCGGCGGCTATTCTCTGCCGCCGTGCTTGCCGCCTGCCGCTCTCGCTCTCGCTCTCGTGTGTGTACGCGCGTCGTCGAAATAATGGCAGATCAGGCGGCTACGAACGAGACTGCTGCGGCACCCGCCGCCACCGGCACGACGAAGAAGGCCAAGTCTGCGGCGTCTGCGAAGAAGCCGCGCGCCAAGCCTGCGCACCCGCGCACCTCTGAGATGGTGACGGCCGCCATCAAGAGTCTGAAGGAGCGCGGCGGCTCGTCGCTGCAGGCGATCAAGAAGTACATTGCCGCGCACTACAAGCTGGACGCGGAGAAGCTGGCGCCCTTTATCAAGAAGTACCTCAAGTCGGCCGTCGTGGCTGGCGAGCTGGTGCAGACGAAGGGGAAGGGCGCGTCCGGCTCTTTCAAGCTTGCCGGCGCCGGCGGCGGGGCGGCCGAGGGCGGCAAGGCCCGTGCCGGCGGTGCGAAGAAGAAGCGCGCCGCTCCGGCCAGCAAGGAGAAGAAGGGCGCCCGTGCGGCCGGCGCAAAGAAGGCTGGTGGCGTGAAGGCGGCGACCGGTCGGAAGGCGGGCGCCGCCAAGAAGGCGTCTGCGGCGTCGGCGGCTCCCGCGGGTGCGAAGAAGGCGGCTGCGGCCAAGCCGGCCAAGGCCAAGTCGCCGTCGAAGGCGAAGAAGGCCGCGAAGGTTCCGACGAAGAAGCCGAAGGCGCCGCGCCCGAAGAAGGCGACGACGCCGTCTAAGGCGAAGGCTTCGCCCAAGAAGAAGAAGTGAAGTTAAAGTAAAGAAAGGAAAGGGGAAGGAAGGGAAGGGCTGGCGCTTGACCCCGTCGTCCCCCACCCCCCTCCCCCGCGTCGTCTAGTGGCGCGCGATGGCACGGCTGCGCGCGGCCCAAAACGGCCCTTCTCAGGGCCATCAGAGGACGTCGGGAAGGCGTTGATTGTCGTGCTTGGCGCGTTGTGTTGTCTTGTTTGGGTGGCCGTGCGTGCATGCGCCGGGGTGTGTGTGTGTGTGTGTGTGTGGGGTTGGTTGGTGTTTGTGTGGCGTTTCTGTATGACCCTTGTGGGTACTGTGTGCGTGCCGTGGTGGTTGGATTGTGGGGCCGGTGGCGGTAGGCGGCGGCGCGCGGTAGCGGAGCGGTTGTGGCCGTTTTGTTTTGTGTTTTGTATTTTGTGCGGCGGCCGACGGTTGGTTTCTCATGTTTCTGGAGACTCTGTTTGTTTGCTTGCTTTGCGGATGGCGCGTCTTGTTTGTTATGTGTGTGTCCTCTCTGTGTGAAAGGGGGACGGGGACGTTGAGACGTGGAAGTGGCCGGCGGGAATTGGGAAGGCGCGGTGGCGCCTCGGAGACGGCGGCGGCCAGCCACCCGTGGTGACGTCGTCCGGCTGTTTGTTTGTGTGTATTTGAAGGGGTGGGGTGGGATGACGTCGATTGTGATTGTTGGCGAGAGCGGCTGTGTACGGGAGGGAGGGTGGGGAATTGTGGTGGTTGTTTTAACGGGGCTAGAGAGAGAGGCTGGGCGGCAAGACCGACAAAAGTTTTGCTCGCGACGGAGAGATGTTAGTGGCCCTGAAAAGGGCCGTTTTTTTTGTGTTGCGCGCGTGCGGTGCCGTGCCGCGGCTAAGCGGTTTAGGCGCGCTCGCCGCGGATGCGGCGCGCGAGCTGGATGTCCTTGGGCATGATGGTGACGCGCTTGGCGTGGATTGCGCACAGGTTGGTGTCTTCGAAGAGGCCGACGAGGTAGGCCTCGCTGGCCTCCTGCAGGGCCATGACTGCGGAGCTCTGGAAGCGCAGGTCGGTCTTGAAGTCCTGGGCGATCTCGCGCACTAGGCGCTGGAACGGCAGCTTGCGGATGAGCAGCTCTGTGCTCTTCTGGTAGCGCCTGATTTCTCGCAGGGCGACGGTGCCCGGCCTGTAGCGGTGGGGCTTCTTGACGCCGCCGGTGGCGGGCGCGCTCTTCCTCGCCGCCTTGGTGGCGAGCTGTTTGCGCGGCGCCTTTCCGCCGGTGGACTTGCGGGCCGTTTGCTTTGTGCGGGCCATAGCGGTTAGCGGTGCGTGCGGTAGCGAAGCGTCCGGTGCTGCCTTGACAACGGGCCCGCGCGGGCCCGTGCTGCGCTTATATGCCCTCGGTGCGCGTGGTGGGGGGAGGGCGGGCCAGAGTCTATATAGGGGGGCGGCGCGCGCTCACGGCGCACCGTGAGCTAGCCAGCTCACTGTGCTAAGTGTTTCAGCTACGAACACACAGCCGACAAATGCAACCAGTCGCCAAAGTGCGCCAGATGCGCTGGGGCGCATTTCGCAAGCGAATGCAACTCAAAAGAGGAAAGGGTTAAATGCGCGAACTGCGAAGGCGACCATCACCCTATGGACCTCAAATGCCCGAAAAGGCCAACAGCACCCACAACCCTAGAAACTACTCTAACAATAAAGTGCATGGACAAACCGGCACAAGAGGAGTCGCAAACATCCGCGAACGACCAGTACGTCAAAACAGACGACCTAATAAGGGCAATCACAACAGCAATGATCAACATCGTACCGGACAGGAAATCAAAGGTAGTGGAAGCAATGAAAGAGGTGTCTAAAACTTTCTTTGGCAGAAAGCTCGAAACAGTCCCAGTAGGAAACAAAATACACTTCCATCTGCAGCCCACGAAGACGACAACAGATTCCCGCCACAACAGACCAGTTAAAGAGGCGCCAAACACATCAACACAAAACAGAACGCTACCACCCGCAGTAAAGGAGGCCACGACCCCAGCCACTCGCAATAGTGAACCAACAACGCAAGAACATACAACACGCAGCTCAGACAGCCAACAAGCGTCACATTCCGTGCAAGAAGCGCCAACGCTCAAACCAAGGCCGTCACAATTGTAACCAGGACACACACTAGACAGAAGACACACTCAGGATGGAGGACACACACGAAGACGACATAAACATTGGCTTCGTCAACGCCAATGGCTTCAGGACGAAGCACCCAATGTTGGAAATGCTAGCCACCAAGGAGAAACTAGCCATTCTAGGGGTCCTTGAAACGAGGACTACGAACTACCCTCTACGCTTATTTGACTTCGTCACACACGAACTGAAAGCCATTCCTGTACCCAGAAGCACTCCGAAAGGCGGCGTGGCGGTTTTCCACAACAAGAAAACCCCAGCTATAAGGGTCGAATTACCGCCACAGTTCTCCCATGTCCAAGCAATCCACCTGCAGTTACAAACACGTGTAAGGAAATTCCTACACCTAATAACCATATATATCCCACCTGGCGACGAAATCCCAACTGAATTCCTTCTATACATCAGGAACTTAGGCGATTTTATAATAATGGGGGATTTCAACGCAAGGTCGGAAGCATTTGGAGACACCAACAACAACAGGAACGGAATAGCATTAACAACGCACCTAGAAGATATCGAAAACGGGGTAAGGCTGCCCTACAACAAACCAACATTTATCAACCACCGGGGAACTTCCATCCCGGACCACTTCATTTGCGCAAAATCTATATATACACACTTCAGCCCTCCATGGGCAGGGGACAGCACGGGGTCAGATCATCTGCCGCTAATAACACGAACGCACCTAATGCACTCACCACTTAACAACAAAAACAGAAAAACCATAATCGACATTAAACAGCTAAACGTCCAAAAATACGAAGAGGAACTCACGGAGAGCCTACCACCAGCTAAAGAAATCGCAAGCATTGAAGAGCTGGAACAATATAACAATAACATCATACAGGCAATCACGAACGCTACAATAAACAACGCGCCGATCAAAGTCATTAAACCCAACGCAGACAGAATACCGCAGAGAATACTAAGTACAATTAAAGAAAAAAGACGCATCTACAAGCTCTTCAAACAAACAGCTGAGTGCGAATATAAAAGAGAATGGAATAGATTAAACAATTTGGTCAGGCAGCAGCTGAAAGAGTTCAGAGCAGACAAGTGGGCAGAAATAAGCAAGAACCTAGATCACAGGCAAACAAATAGATACTGGCATGCCTTTAGAAAAGTAACAGGAATCCACCACAAATCAGATCCACCCCTTTACCATGACGGAAATATTATAACAGACGACAAACAAAAATCTAATATATTTAGAGAAGTTCTAGACGAAATACACAGCTTCCCAACCGACCCAAAATTCGACCTAAGACACGAAAGGGAGATCACCCTCGAATTAGACAAACTGCAAAAAACCGTCGTTACACCGACAGAAGCCGAAGCAGCGCTAACGGCGGAAATTTCAGACACAGAAGTGGAGGAAGCCATCCTAAAAGGAAAAAACAGCACCCCGGGAAAAGATGGCATCAAACGAATCCAGATACGATTGGCCCCTAGAGAAAACATAATCACCTGTCTAAAGACCTTATACAATGCGACCTTGAAAATAGGCAACATCCCAATACACTGGAAAGAAGCGAAAATAGTAATGCTCCCCAAACCAGGGAAACCACCCAATGACCCAAGATCTTATCGGCCCATCACCCTACTTCCTGTAATAGGAAAAGCCTTCGAGACAATAATCAAGAACAGGCTAATCGCCTTTACGGATACAAACCACCTAATACCTGACTGCCAATCAGGATTCAGAAAGAATCACGCCACCATAGACCCAATAGTACAGCTATGTAGCGGCGTCACAAGAGGCCTAAACCTCCTGGATTGCGCCGCTGCCATATTTCTAGACATTGAAAGGGCGTTCGACAAAGTGTGGCACAAGGGCCTATATTACAAGCTCCTAAAAATGGGAGTACCAGCGAAAATCACCACACTCTTGTCGAACATCCTCGAAAATCGCCCATCCAAAGTCGTCGTCAACGATGCAGAATCAGACCCATTTACGCCAAAAGCTGGAGTCCCACAAGGAGCCATCATATCTCCCCTGCTATATACACTGTACACGGCAGACATCCCACTACCCAACAAGTGGAACGAGGGTCTGACACTGTACGCTGACGACACAGCGTACTGGTGCCATACACCAACAACACAAGACAGCAACAGACAAACTCAAAACTACCTATCCCTCTTAGAAAGCTGGCTCAGCCAATGGAAAATTAAGCCTAACGCAAATAAGACGCAACTTATTCTGTTCAAACACAAACGAGCCCGCACGCGCAAACAGAACCAAGAAGACTGCAGGCTACAACTATGGGGACAAACTATAAAAGCGAAAGACACAGCAAGATACCTGGGCATTACACTCGACAAATATATGTCATGGGAGGCACACTCAAGAGACATCACAACAAAAGCTAAAACAAGACTCAACCTACTCCGCCTACTCAGAGGCAGGACAAACGGAGCCAAAAGGGATACAATGATATACACCTACAAAGCTTTTGTCCGCCCCGTACTGGAATATGCCGCTCCGGTATGGATGGCGAACAAAACAGTGACTCGGAGGTTAATGGCAACAGAAAGGAAAATACTAAGGACAACAGGCCAGATGAACCCCAGGACACGAAACGAAGTAGTATACAGGAACGCACAAGTGTACCCCCTAAGGAAGAGATGGCTAGAATTAACCGCTAAAATCGGCACCAACAGATTACGCAATAGAACAGCCACAACAGACATTCTTCTAAGAAATTACACCGTACTGAGGTACCCAAAAACAAAATACCCCTATCCGCCAACAGTAATCAAAACAAGCATTAAAGCAATAGATGCAAATTCAGCAACAAACTTCACTGACGATGACATACAACAGGACACCATAAAACACCTACAAGACGAAGAATCAGAAGAGGAAGACGACACATAAAAAGAGAACGAAATTCGCGACCACACACTAACAAGACAACAAAGAAGAGAAAACAACAAAACACAAGAAAGAGAACATTCAACAGATCCTTGCTGAGGTTTTAGGGAGGTTTCCCTCAGCACACGGGCAAATGCCAGGATCTCAATACCCTCCCACGCGACAGAAAGCGATATCTTACGAGACGAGAGAGTCAGAACAAGATTAGGGAACCCAAACCCCACTTCTCAAAATAAAAAGTGCCACCACAGCATACCTTAAGTTAAGATAAGGCACCAAAGAGCAATAGGCTCTCCATGTGCCCGCCTCACTCCCTCAGGGTGAGGAATGAAAGATGAAAAAAAAAAAAGAAAAAAAAAAAAAAAAAAAAAAAAAAAAAAACGTAGCCGACTCGCTAGCGCCGGGTGAGGAGCTGCCGCTTGTGCTTTTTTTGTTGCTTGAGGAGGAGGAAGAATGACAGGCCGCGGCAAGGGAGGAAAGGGGCTGGGCAAGGGTGGCGCCAAGCGGCACCGCAAGGTGTTGCGCGACAACATCCAGGGCATCACGAAGCCCGCCATCCGCCGCCTGGCTCGCAGGGGCGGCGTGAAGCGCATCTCTGGTCTGATCTACGAGGAGACCCGCGGAGTGCTGAAGGTGTTCCTGGAGAACGTGATCCGCGACGCGGTGACGTACACTGAGCACGCCAAGCGCAAGACTGTGACGGCCATGGACGTGGTGTACGCCCTGAAGAGGCAGGGGCGCACCCTGTACGGTTTCGGCGGTTAGGCAGGCAGCCGGTGTGCTGTGCTGTGGCCTTCCCGCGGCCGTGCCGTTGCCCGTGCTTGGTGGGAGAGACGAAAAACGGCCCTTTTCAGGGCCACCACACTGTTCGGAAATTGAAAAGTGCGAAAGGGTCTGTGTTGCCTGCCTGCCTCTGTGTGTGTGTGTTTGTTGTTGTTGTTGTTGTTGTTGTGCGCCTCTGTTGCTTTGCGTGCGTGCGTTCCGTTTGGAGTTTCGACGTGACGTGTGTGATGATGGATGCGGGAGGGCGCGGCTGAGTCCGGTGTGTGCGTGGTTTGTTTGTGGCGCGGGCCGGATCATCGATCGGATCAGCTGTTTGGTTTGGTTTGGTTTGTCCTGTGCCTGTGTGTTTGGAGAGCGCGCGCGGCGGCCCGCGTGTCGTCCGTCGTCGGGCCGTTACGCGCTCTTTTAATTATGAACATATTAACAATGATCACATCACATTATTGGTGTATTGATGTCGTTGTCGTTGTTTGGAACGCGACTGTGCGTGCGTGGAGGGGTGCAGAAAAAATGTGTGTGTGTTCGGCCACACGGGCTGTGGACAAGATGGCGGACGTGCGCCGGCGCTGTGGACGTTGTTGTAAAGTGCGGCGAGGACGACGGAAACTTTGCTTTGGACGTAGGTTTGTGTGGTGGCCCTGAAAAGGGCCGATTGTTGTGAGGCGAGCCGGCAAGGCAAAGGCGCGTTTGCGTTTGCGTGCAGGGAGCACGCAAGCGCAGCGCCGCGGTCCCTGTTTAGGCCTTCTTCTCGGTCTTCTTTGGCAGCAGGACGGCCTGGATGTTGGGCAGGACACCACCCTGTGCGATGGTGACGCCCGACAAGAGCTTGTTGAGCTCCTCGTCGTTGCGGATGGCGAGCTGCAGGTGGCGCGGGATGATGCGCGTCTTCTTGTTGTCGCGGGCCGCGTTTCCGGCCAGCTCGAGCACCTCAGCCGCGAGGTACTCCATGACGGCGGCGAGGTAGACGGGCGCCCCGGCGCCGACGCGCTCGGCGTAGTTTCCCTTGCGCAGGAGGCGGTGGATTCTGCCGACCGGGAACTGGAGCCCAGCCCTGCTTGAGCGGGACTTTGACTTGCCCTTGACTTTGCCTCCCTTTCCGCGTCCGGACATGGCGTTTGGCTAGTGGCGTAAGCGCTAAACACGTAACCGTAACGGTGCGAGCCGCAGCGAGTCGAGCAGCGGAGTGCGTGCGTGTGCCGGCGGCGGCGGGGTGGGGGTCCCTTTATGGGCTCGGGTGCGGCGGCCGGTTGCGCGCGCGCCCCATTGGTCGGCGGCCGCAACAGGGCGAGCTGGTAAAGGTGCGGTGTTGCGGTAGCGGCGGGTGCCACTGTGTGGGGAGACGCTGACTAGAGCGGAGCGCTTGCTGCCTGTTGTTGTACGTTCGAGATGCCGCCCAAGACTAGCGGGAAGGCCGCCAAGAAGGCCGGCAAGGCGCAGAAGAACATTTCGAAGGGCGACAAGAAGAAGAAGCGCAAGAGGAAGGAGAGC